>NC_136473.1:50357794-50468852 GCF_902686455.1 Sciurus vulgaris
AGAGTGTGCACACTACAGACTTTGAGTCAAATACACCTTCTGATATTTTCAGGCCTTTCAGTTAAGTTTGTATACTAAGAACGATCAAAAGAACACACTGCTTCATGACAAGTGAAAATATATGAAATCCCCCCATTTAACATCCATTTACCAGGAATTCTTTGAGCACATCCACACTTGGTCATTTAGGTGTTGCCAATGCTGGTTTCAAACAAAAATGACAGAATTGAGCAGTTGTGACAAAGGGCTATGGCTTTCAAAAGCTGAAATATTTACCATCTGGCTCTTGACAAGTGTTGACAACCTCTTTTCAGGGACCCCATGGTGGCTCTAACATCATAAATTTTGAAGCATCTGCCGCCCTCAGAATGGGCCACTCTTCCTCTGATGGCCACAGGACATGACCTTACTTCCCTTTGGCACCTCCTCATGGGGACGGTCCCTGTCCACCACCCTGTATCTCCATGGATGCTCTTAGATCCATTTACCCCATCAACTTTTTCATGTGAAGTCACTCATCTGCCTTTGACTTCCCGGTTTCTCAGTATTGCCCCTAGAGTCTCAGTTCCTTGAGGGCAGGAATATCATCATTCCTCATGATCCTGGATCCAGTAACTAGTGATGTCCTTGCACATAGCAGGTGCCCCGTGAATGTTTATTGACTGAATAACTAACATAACATGACACAAGGAGTAGGCCTAGAAGCCAGGAACAAATCCCAAATTCTGCCTTCACACAGGAAATCTTACTGTACTTCTGGTAGTGAAATGGGTGTGGGAACGGAAAAGTGCTGCTGTAAATTTCTCTGTAAACAGAAGAGTATGGGGTGTGACAAGGACAGTATGAATGGGCACAGCAGAGAGTATACAGCATCTGCACCCTGAACCCTGCTCACGGGCATGATAGGCTTCTTCACCTGAAAACGAGGTGAACGGCTCTCAAGGCAACTGTGAGGTAGGGGTGATGTGACCACAGTCTGGCCAAACAACAGAAAGCATCCTCCCTGGCCTCCCTGATTGACTACAATTTGTATCCAATCACACGGCATAGGTCAGGCCCCAGAGCTGGAAGCCTGAGGGATGGCTGCAAAAAGTGTTGGTAGCCGTTCTCTGACCCTGAAGGCTGGGCCTTCAAAGAATGACACCAGTTCAGAGTGCAGCAAGCAGCTCAGAAGAGGTGACTCCTGCTGACCTCACCCAGCTCCCAGATATGGCCTTGCCTCAGGCCATCTGCCATGGGACCTCTCTGTTCCTTTTGATCATTTTCCCTGCTATTTTTGCTGACTTGATAATGATTGGAAATAATTTCTCTCACTGTGCAGCCAAAGAGTTCTACAAGTTCTGTAACTCAATGGAGACCCAGAACTACAAGAGCTTGGATTTAGGGTTTTTTCCAAAATGGACTTCCTAAGAACACTCTGAGGCTCCTAATGCATCGGAACAGGGCTCGCATTGGAGAACCCAACACATTCAAACAATGTCTGTTGTGGAATGGCTACTGACTGGCCTGTTCATGTGAATCCACAAGTGGTTAACCCTGGTAAGATACAGCTCAGGTCACCACTTTAGGGAATGAACCTAAGGTTCAGAGAAGGAACAAAAGAGGCCAGAGTCAGCAAGTGTAGATCAGGACTGTCAACCCAGCTTGTGTTCTGCATATCAAGTGCTGTGGGTGTGTCTGTTTGATGGGGACTCAGGCATCTGGCCCACTATCCACACTGTCTAACCTTGAAGCCATCCTAAAACTGGATTGAGATGGGCATGCGGGGCATGGCCTCCTGCAACAGCTGTGCTCTGAGAGCCCCAAGCACCTGGCCCGGTGAATCCTCCATGTCATGGCTTACAAGATGCACACCACTGGCTGAGTGTCCCTTACCTGAAATGCTGGGGCCAGAGGTGTTCCAGGTCTTGTAGTTTTTCAGATTTTGGAGTATTTGCACTGATTTGCCAGAAGAGCTTGCCTAATTTGGAAATCCAGAAACCAACATAGTGCTTAAGGGGAAAAAAAGCAAGATTGTGGAGTTTTGGATTTTGGGACCATAAAACTACTCTTGAAAAGTTAATTATTTACAAAAGGGGGATCAATTTATAGGTATAGGAATTACACCTTCCCAAATTTGCATAGGGAGCAGTGCTTAAAGTCACTTGATTCGGTGGTTTTTTGGCAAACTGTGGGTGAGACAATCCATGTGTGTTGCAGCGGCCCAGTACACAGGTGTGCTGCTTCTAGTTCATGAGTGCTGGAACCCAGTGTTAAAGGTGCCTTCACATTGATGCAAGTTGGTGGAGTCCACCAGGCTGGAGGGAGTGTCTGTCCATGGAAGGAATAAGAGCATTCAGATGGCAGATAACAGTTTTTCCTATGGTGTTCTGCAGATTCTGGGGAAGCTGCTAAGAATGCTGGTAGCACAGGACATTGGCAGCTGGTGAAACACAGTTGGTGGGTTCCCCTGCAGAGAAGTTCACAAATCAGGTGATACAGAACCCACAGGTCCTGGCAGGACCTGTCTGCAGGAGCGACTTGACAATGTTTCTCACACTCCTTCCAGCTACATCGAAACTTTACCCCGAGCATTGAAGAGGAGAGTCAACACGCTGAAGCAGCTCCAGGTGTGGTGTGCACAGAGGCCAAGTTCTACGAGGAGGTGCACGACCTGGAGAGGAAGTACACAACCCTGAACCAGCCTCTGTTTGACAAAAGGAGGGAGTTCATCATTGGCAACTCGGAGCCCACAGATGCAGAGTCACAGTGAAAATGAAGAGGAGGACAAGGAGGCTGGAGACATGAAATATAAAGTAATCATAGCTGAGAAAGCAGCAGCAGAACAGCCAAATCCCAGAGTTCTGGTTCACCATCCTCAGAAATGTGGACATGCTCAGTGAGCTGGTGCAGGAATATGATGAACCAATCTTGAAACACCTGTAGGACATTAAAGTGAAGTTTTCAGACCCTGGCCAGCCTCTGTCTTTTGTGTTAGAGTTCCACTTTGAGCCCAACAACTACTTCACCAACCCAGTCCTGAGGAAAACATACGAAGTTGGAGCCCGACAAGGCCGACCCCTTCTCCTTCAAATGTCCCAAAATAGTGGACTACGATGGGTGCACCATTGCCTGGAAAAAAGAAGAAATGTCCTGGTCAAGACCATCAAGAAGCAGAAGCACAAGGGGCCAGGCACTGTCAGGACCATCACAAAGCAAGTCCCCAACGAGTCATTTTTCAACTTCTTCAATCTTCTGAGAGCCTTGGGGGATGGAGAATCATTGGATGAAGATTCCGAGTTCGTGTTAGCCTCAGACTTTGAGATTGGACACTTCTTCCATGAGTGGATAGTGGCCCGGGCTGTGCTCTTCTTCACTGGGGAGACTGTCGAGGATGACGACAATTTTGAAGAAGGCAAGGAAGGAGAGGAGGAGGAATTGGAAGGCAACAAGGAGGGAGATGAGGATGCCAAAGTTAACCCCCAAAAAGAACCCAGCCAGCTGGCAGAGTGCAAGCAGCAGTGAGAGACTGAGTGGATGGCACACATGGATGCTGTCAGGACGGGCCTGGTCCTGCTGCAGCATGTGGACAGTGCTTACAACATCTAACACACTTTCATGTGCATGACTTTGACTTTTCCTTTTTTTCTCCTTATTTTGCTTAACTTATATGGTGGCAAAAGAATGTACTTCTGGAACCCGAGGTTTGGCTCTGGCACCCATGGCCCTGTGCTTTCCCAGGCCTGTCCTGCAGGCTACAGACCATGAGGGTGGAGTGGGCTGAAGGGACTGTGGTGCCTGTGGTGCCTCCTTTGATCTGAGGAACCTCACTGTTGCCACCAGTGAGCCTGCTCAGAGCTGCCGCAGCCCTGGCACCCACCGTTTCAGTGTGTTCTCCTGTGTCGTAGTCTCCTGGGGTTGGGTGGGTTGTGGCATGCCTCTGAGGCAGGAGCTAGAGCCAGTCTCATGTTTATTCATTCAATGATGCTCGGAGGACTTGGACCTCACACTGTCCCTCATCCTTACATTTGTGAGACCCACTTGGTGGTTTGACCAGAGGATGTGCCAGCAGAAGCACTGCTTCCTGCTGCACTGCTGAGGGCAGAAGCTGGTTCTGGGACACTCAGACCTGGTGCTGCTGTTGGTGCGGGTGGCAGCCAGAGGGCCAGGGTTCCTCCTCCCCTGTGGTGGGAACTGGGCAGCAGTGGAAGTCATGTCTTGCTTTTTCAGTAACACCCCTCTGCACCCTACCACTTATCCTGTCTTAAAGCCCTGGTGTGGTTGACCAGTTGGCAGCTGGTGTGAGATTTCCGAGTATGTGGTGGTATTGGCCTCTGGCAGCCAGGGACAGCCAGTCCGCACCGTGACCAGGTGTATAGAGTGTGCAGCCTTACCTGATCACACATTCGTACCTGAAAACGGTGTTTTCAATTTGTACAGAATAGTTAGAGCATTCTATTAAAGTTGTGAAACACAAAAAAATAAATAAATAAAAAGGGCTGGATATGCGGCACAGTGATACAGTGCCTCTGGGTTCAATCCCAGTACCCATCCCAAACACAAAAAATTTGTATCATAGAAAGTTCCCTGGTTATCTGATGCACTGCCAAGACTGGAAATATGGGGCATGATTTTCATCAGGGAATAAATGATCATGTATGTATTTTATATAATTTACTCTGAACAATGTTTGGGAAATTTGTGACATTTAAGAGCAGAACAGACAGATAAATTAGAACACTATAGATATCACTTAGGCAAGAGGCACTAAGGCTTACCTTAAATTAGGATGCAGAAGAAAAGCAAAGAAGTGGGGACAATAAATGTATCTAGATCAAGACAAGCAAGCCTTGATTAATTGAATCAACAGTTTTCAACCCAAAGACAATGAGCTATTTTACTTCACTGAGGCCTTCTGAGTTTCCGTGCCTACATAGAGTTTCTGACTCTGTAGGTTTGAGGTGGGGCCCCTGAATCTACATGTATGACAAGTGCCTAGGTGGCATTCATGTTGCTGATCATGGAAACCACACTTAAGAACTGGGCATGGTGTGTTGCATATCTGATTTTGTCTCCAATGAACTCCTTTTCCACCATTGAATACAGTCATGGAGGATCTGTCAGTCAAGAGTCTCACTTTTCCTCAGATGCAATAGGCTAGCCAGATTTTTTATTCTGAATTTTCTCTTTTCTCTTCACTTTTTCCCCTAAGTACTTTTTATTGATTCTTTTTAGTTATATGTAATATTAGAATACATTTGGACACAATCACAAAAGCACAAAATATAATTTGCTCTAATTCAGTCCCCAGCACTTGTATTTCCATTTCACTTACTTGTTGCTTCAGGTGGTCAGAGCTTTTCTATTGCTCCAACCAAAGGAGTGAGGGAATCTTAGTTGGGTGTCCCTATGACTGCTGTGACAAATGATCCCAAACTTGGTAGCTTAGAGTGACAGAAATTATTCTGTCACAGTTCTGCAAGCTAGAACCCAAAACCAACATCACTGGACCAACATCAAATGCTCAACAGGGTGACACTCCTTTGGAAAGTCCAGTTGAGAATCTTCCTTGCTTCCCCCTTCTTATGCTCACTGGCACATCTTGATTTGTGGCCACAGCAACCTCATCTATGCCTTCATGATCATCTTTCCTTCTCTTCCGAGCAGAATTCCCCTGCCTCTTTCTTCTAAGGACACTGTGAGTCCATCTGGATAATCCAAGATTATCTCCTCATCTTTAGATCCTTAACTAAATCACATCTGCCCAGGCCCTTTTCCATATAAGGTAACATTTATGGGTTCTAGCAATTAGGCTGTAGATATTGGGCAGGGGAAAGCCATTTTTTTGGCTTAACATAGTGACCAAGAGTCATCCCAGCTTTAGTGCTGAAAATCTTACATTCTAGGAAAATTTTCAGTTCCAAAAAAACTTGGACTGGTTTACTTTTTCCTAAAATTTCTTTGCTTTTGTAATGTTCATTTTTTTATTCTTATGGGAAGAGGTGAAAAATGCGTATCAATGGTAGCTTTAGCTGTGCCTTTTAAATAAAGATATGAGAAACTTGAAAAAACCTCAGAGGGCTTTGGGGCACATCGAAGTAAGGGCCATTTATTTTTCAGTTCATCAATTTCATTGCTAATCCCCTCATTATCCAATAGGACATTCTTCTAGGGAAAGAGAAGTTTGCAATATATGGCTGTGCTACCCTAAGAGATTGCCATCTGTCCTGGTGCAACAGGGACAACAGCGTGAGTTCTGAATATACTTGAGACCACCAGCCCCTCCCCATTCCCAAGATGAAGGAGTCCCGTCTCCCTCCCGCTGCTGTGAAATCCCCAACTCCACCCTGGCTCTGCTCCCTTCTCTCTCCAGAACATGTGCAGTAGATAATGTACCGACTGAGGTTGGGTTTTCTCAAAAGACAAGAGAAGCTTTTCTTCTAAGAGCTGTTGCTCAGAATCCTACAGATGCCCTTGAGGTAGAAAACACAAGGGGACTAGCTACTAACTCAAAACAGAGGCCAGGGTAGAGAGAAACACAAAGAACTTGATACATAAATTAATGACTCACCAACACCCAGCACTCTGATGTGTATTTACCTACCACAAATCCACCGCAGTGAGGCACTAAAGTATTTGGAATTTCAGTTCTCCCAGTTATACTGAGAATCCAGCTACTCATGAAGTGTGAAGGTGGAAGCTCCCAGCCGACTACTTAGGCTCTGAGACTAGCATTGATCAAAGCAGCAAACTCCATGTGCCAGGCCTCCCTCTAGTGCTTTATGCATGCTATGCCTTTAATCTGCACCAGGTCCTTAGGAAGCAGGTGCTACAGATACAAAACCCTTATCTACAGCCTTTGGAGCAAACTCCATTTCAGAATTCAGAATTTTTAGGACTTTAGAAAGGTATAATGAATATAATTTATATCACGTAACACTGCAAGAAAGTCCGAAGCAGCTCTCATACAAACTAATTATTGTTTCCTCAATAA
Source organism: Sciurus vulgaris (assembly GCF_902686455.1). Classification (NCBI taxonomy): domain Eukaryota; kingdom Metazoa; phylum Chordata; class Mammalia; order Rodentia; family Sciuridae; genus Sciurus; species Sciurus vulgaris. Next base: position 50,364,768 of record NC_136473.1, read on the forward strand.
AACAAATAGTCAAATGGGTTTGGTGGTACAAACCAGTAATCCCAGTGACTTGGGAGGCTAAGGCAGAAGGATTGCAAGTTAAATGTCAACTGGCAACTTAGCAAGAATAAAACATGTTTTTGAAGTCTGGAAATGAGGTTCAATGATAAAGGCCCTCTGGATTCAGTATTCAGTAATACAACACACATGCGCACACACACACACACACACACACACACACACAATCACATTTGAAGTATCTATTATAGACTGTAAATACCAGCAAATGAATGAAGGCTTTGGCTCTCAGAAGGTCTTGGAAGTATGCCTGTACCATAGCCTCCATTTCATAAAGAAAATGAGGTGCAGAAAGATTAAGTAATGTGTCACATAGCTAAGAGCGTTGGTGGGCTGGGGGCAGTTGAGCTCTGGAGTCCATGCTGCTGAGAATGGGTTTTCAGGAGAAAGCTTCCTTGGCCACTTTCTCTACCAGAAATTTCCCACAGGCTTCCCACCCAAAGCCCCAGGCAGCACTGTGTGACCTCTTTTCTGCATCCCCAGAACTTCTCTGAGTATTCACCTTAGTATCTGAGATAATGTGTCAAAGGACAAAGTTGTAACAATTTAGTTCGATCTTTATTGACTTTATTTTTATTGTAGAATCAGCAACACTTTATCCCATAAAATAGAATAAGTGTTCTTATGAGCCAAGCAGAAGAGGCTAGTTGTACAGACAAAAAAAGGGCTGAAAAACAGAAACTCACTAACAAAACCAAAAAGTGATTTGGCCATTTCAGACTTACTTTCATTGTAAAGCATGGATAGAGAGACAGAATATTAAATAAATAATTGATTGGTTAACAACAGTTTATTTTCCTGTGTAAGGATTAAAAAAACTTCATTATCTATCATATCAATTGAACCTAGATAAATTTGAGTCAGGGTATAAATCACACTGATCTTTACCTAGGATAAGTTCTGACAAGGAATCAACCTTTAACTTTTTGGACAATGACTAGATCCTGTTCACTCCAATGATAATGTAAATTAATCCAAACTAATCCTAACACATTCATTTTAGAAACTTTATATTGAGGCCATTTCCCCATTTTTCATGCTGGAATTAAACCACACCTCTTTGTGCTAGGGAATGTTCAACTGGTAAGGTTCAAAAGAGAGAGCTTCAATCTGCAGACCTCACACCAAGTGATTACACAAGTAAGACACGTGCATGGATCCTTCCAACTGAGTCATCTGAGAGTGCTGTTGGGCTTTGACACATTGTTGAGTGCTGACTTCAGAGCCTATTTGTAAACTGAAATGCACCAAGCATATCTTTGCTGCTACATTTGGAGTTGCTTCCACAAGTTAAATGGTTTTTTCATTTTCACTTGAAAAAAGTGTGAGATCTGTAAGTAGCATCATTTTGCTCAATTTTATCAGTCATGGTGGAAAATTAAAACTGGTATTAATGAAAGAAGAAAGAGGAGCAGTTGTCTTGACTCCAGTACCTACCACATGCCAGGCATTGTGTAAGAAATCTCACATTAATTACTAATAATCTCATAAAAATTGGGCAAGATTTATTTTATCAGCCTCCTTGTAGTGCTGAGACCACTGTCAAGTAAGTTAGATCTATATTGCAAGTGACTACAAATCTCAGATTCTTTCAAACTCTTAAAACTCTATAAAACTAGTAGCAACTCCATGAATACCAAATAATCAAAGAAATACCTGATGGCATGAAAATAGGTAGATGATTCTAAGAGTTTCCAGAGAACACAAAGGGTCCTGTTCTCACAGGAAGGTGCATTCTTGCTTGTTCTTTTGCATGATCTGAGGCCCTTTTAGGTCATGTTTGTTTGTTGAATAGTACATTGTTGCATTGAATAGTACATTTTTCTAGTGGCTGGTGATTTGGTTAAGTGTAAATCTCAGCCCCAATTTCAATAATATGATACACAAAGAGCTTCATAGTGGACACAGCTTCTATTTCCCTACTAGGGAATCAGAGGACCTCGGTGAACTCTTTTCTGACTTGTGTAGATGATGCCTTATGCCTTTTCATAGCAGTAGAGACCAAAGCACTCCATAGTGCTACCCATGGCAGGAAGACCCAGGCCCAAAGTTCTTGGAATTAAAAGATACTGAGGAAAACATGTAAAGGAAGACAACTTTGCCCACCTGGATCTTCCTACTCATCACAGATCCCATCCTATTTGCCTATCAGAGGACACCCAGGTGTAATTGGAAAAAACCGGTGTAGTGGGATGTTTTAGGATACCAAGAGCTTTCTTAGGGATTGGCAACTGCATCCATCATCATTTGGTGAACAGCAGTCATACAGCCATATCCTTCTTTGTACCATGGTTGGGAAGCCTTCAGGATAGACTGGCATGACCTAAGTCAATGAGGTCAATTTTTATTTGGAAAAGGAAGACAGGTGAAGAATACAAGTGCATTCTTGATGACAAAATGCTAATTATCCAAAGACAAAAGATATGTTAGTCCCACTTCTGCTGAAGAATTGAAGACATTACATTCGACTCACACTTTTTTATCTTCCACTCTATTCTTTATGACACAGGCCTGAAAACCTAAGAATGGAGAGAATTAGTCTTAGAAACTGGATGTTATGGTTTGGATATAAGGTATCCCCAAAACCTCATGTGCAAGACAATGCAAGAAGGCTCAGAGGTGAAATGATTGGGTTATGAGTGCCTTAACATAATTATTGTGTTAGTCCTCTAATAGGAATTAACTGAGAGGTAGCTGAATGCCTTCAGTAAAGGCCAGAGGGGTGTGGCTGGAGGAGGTGGGTCACTGGGGTGTAACTTTGAGGTATATATTTTGTATCCGCCAAGTGAAGTCTCTTTCTCTCTGATTTCTGATCATCATGTGAGTGTTCCTCTCTGCCACACTCTTTAGAAATGATGTTCAGTTTCATCTTGAGCCCCAAGGAATAGAGCCAGCTCACTTAGACCTCTGAAACCTGGAGTCCCCAAATAAACTTTTTCTTCTCTAATTGTTCTTGTTGGGTCTTTTAGTCTCAGCAGTGAAAAAGCTGACTAAAACACTGGAGAAAAAATTTGAAATATTAGCATTTTAGGAGATTTTCTCCTACACATGTAACTAATGGGGCATTGATGACTAGAGGACCAACATGAAAGTCACCTGTTGGAAGGATGATATGGCTTTCCAGTGAGATGTCAGAAAGATCCTCAACCTCACCATCATCCCCACTTTAAGTGGAAAGTTTGAATGCCAGTGTGAATTATTACTCTCGCTAGGACAATTTTGTTTGAATCCCATTATCAGTTGTGACAACAGAGCTCAGGGTCAGCAATTCAGAAAATAAGAAATATGAAATCTTGTATTATGCAGGCAGATTAAAAACTGGGGAAAATAACAGTATGAGAGATATAGATGCAAACTATTGCAGAATAGAAATGATTTAAGAATCAAAGCAAAAATATTAGTAGTAATAACAAGCTATAACTAGTAAGTTTTTCTAGAATAGAAAGATGTTGAAAAATCAGAAAGATTTTGTACTCATTTAAAAACGTTTTTAAAATACTAAAAGTTTTTCCTCTGTACAAATATTTTCTCTTCACAAACAGAAGCAAAAGACAGAAAGTAAACAAGGGATAGAAATAAGTCAATGGGCATGGTGTCAACAGATTCACAGAGGGTGATTTGTACTTTGACAAGCTTCTCAATCTATGATCTGCAAATGTTCTTTTATGAGAAAACTATGATGCTGATAACAGCAGTTTTAACCTAAAAGAAATTAACATCCAGAGATATTTGGTATTACTTGCTTAAATATTGGTATATCCACCCATATTCTATAAAGCCACCAAGAGAAATATCTTCTGTATTTTTCTTCACAGTTTAGCATCTATCTTAAGTCTTCCCTTAAAGATGTAGCTGGCATACACAGGAGTGGGAATCTGGGCCACCTTAAAGCTCTTCCCTTGAAGACCTGTTCCTGTGGCACTGGCAGATGGATGTGTTATCATCTGTCTGAGGAACAAGTTTCATTTCATCACAGGTCTTAGGCTTGCTGAACTGGTGCTCTGCATATTTCTGTAGAACTCTGTAATAGAGGCAGTAAAGCCTGTGTGGCTGTAGCAGGTCCCCAGCAGTCAATGGCCCTTCTTTTGTAATCTTCTTGGCTTCTTCATCATTTTCCTTGGCCCATTTAACTTTCTCTAGTAAATCACTAAGATTTCTTTTGATTGGAACATAATGTTTCCAAGGCCCAAGTGCCACATAGAAATGTTCATAATAAGGCAAGTCCTGCTTCAGAACCAGACTGTCTCCCAACATGAGATACGGATACCTATACACAGCCACGGTCCCATCGATGTTCACCTGATACTTGTACTTAAAGAAATCAAAGAAACCCATCAGCTTGGCTTTTCCAAGCTCCTTTTCCTTCTCCTGGAAAAAGAAATATCCTGCAATTCCTGCATCTAGCAGTTGTGGGTTTTCTTTGAATAGCTGTACCAACTGCAGCCTCTCCTCACAAATATCTCTACCTCTGATAAAGCTTTCTCTGTTTTACTGATCCAGGAAGGCCCTGTATTTCCCTGAATGGAGAGCAGATCATTGGTGACACCCCTCATTGCTTCAAGTGTGGAGTGGGTGATGTCACAGGTTGGAAGGATAACAGCTCTTGAATCCAGAGTCACACCAGGAAATGATAGGTATAGGTCCAGGATGTCATGGGCTTTTTGGTGCTCCAGGGGCCAATCTCCAAGATTAATATAAAATTCTCAATCTGGGAGAAGGACCTTTCTTGCCAGTGACAGCAAAATTTAATCAGAGAACATTTTGAAGTCTGTGTGTTTTCCTAAAGATCTCCGGTAAATGTGGTTATTGAGAATCATGTAATGTACCATAGCTCCCCTCTCATCCCCAAATCTTTTGGGAACTTCATTTAGCATCTGCGGGAGATTGATGCTGGGGAAGGAAGCAAAATCCTCTTCAATCTGTGGTTCCTTGGTTGGACAAGAAAGAGTTCTCTGCTAGGTCTGAGGATCCTGTTCGGGACACTCACAGTATTCATGGTACACTGGTCCTTTTAAAATATAGGGAGACTGAGCCACATGTTCATTATCATAGAGGATCTCTATCTTGGACACTTCATTGACCATTTCATACATCCTATATCTCACCAAAAATGTTCCAGCATTCCTGTCCAAAGGTTTAGGGATATGGATTCGAACTAATTCTTTAGGTGAAAGAGATGTGATTACTAGTTTGACTAGTATTTCACCTGGGGGCGAGCGTGTGAGGTTCTGGCCTCCGGAGTTGACCGCCTGCAGGTAGAAATAGCGGTCGGGCAGAGAGACGGCCTGCTGAACCCCGGGCCCCCACGCCAGGGTCCGCGGCGCTCTGACCCGGGCCTTGGGGCTCTTGCGGCCAGGAGCAGGGCGAGCTGCAGCGGCAGCAGCGGGACCGCAAGAGGCAGCGCATCGTTGGCAGGCAACTGCGGTCCAGTTCTGTGGCTGCAGGGAGGGTCCCCTGTGCCTGGGTTGGACCTCTACGTGGCCGCCCGCCGTCCTGCCCCCTGGCCAATTACTAAAATTTTAATCCTTTTCTAGTTTAAAATTTCCAATAAGCTAAGAATAGGAAGATATTTCTTATATCAATAACTCTTTTGTCATTATTCATTATTATTTAAAACATTTTAAAATTAACAAATAAAGTCATATGTACTGTGTAAATGAGGTTTTCACATAAATACACACTGCAGAATGACTAAATCTAGACAATGAATATGTATTGCCTCACGTAATTATCATTTTTGTGGTGAGAACATTTAATATCAACTCTCTTAGCTTTTTTCAAGAATACATTATTAACTATAATCATCATGTTTTACAATCACTCTCTTGAATTTATTCCTCTTATCTAATGAAATTTTGTATTGTTTGACCAACATCTTCCTAACCAACCCTCTCCAACCAACCCAGTTCTGGCATCTACCTACCATTCTACTCTCTACTTCTGTGAGATAAGCCTTTTCATTTTACTGGTTTACTTATTTATTTCCTAGGTATTGAAGCCAAGTCTTTGCACTTGCTAAGTATGTGCTCTACCAGTGATCTATAACCAAGTCCCACTATTTCAGTTTCCACGAATGACTGAGATCATGTGATATTTGTCTTTCTGTGCCTGGTTTATATCATTTAGTATAATGTCCTGAAAATTCCTACATGTTTTTGGAAATTATATGATTTCCTTCTTTTATATGGGTAAGTAGTATTGCATTTAATGTATATATACACTTTATGGGTTCATCTGATCAGGGACACATAGGTTACTTCCATGTTTTTCCTATTTTGGATAATGCTGCAATAAACATGGGGATGCAGATATCTCCTCAGCATTCTGCCTTCATTTATTTTGGAAATATACCCAGCAGTGAGAAGGTTGGATCATGTGGAAGGACTATTTTTGTGGAAACACCGTATGTTTTCCATAATGATTATACTAGTTTACATTCCCACCAACATGGTACAAAAGTTCACTCTTTCCACATTCTTCCTAACACTTGGGATCTCCTCTTTTTGATAGTCATCCAAACAGGCCTGAGGGGATATTTCAGGTTTTTAATTTGCATTTCTCTGATGATCAGTGATGCTTAACATTTTTTATATGCCTGTTGACCATTTGTATGTTTTCTTTTGAGAAACATCTATTAAGTGCTTTTGCACATTTGTAACTTGGTTTGATTTCTTGTTATTGATTTTTTGGTACCTTATATATTTTGGATATTAACCCCTTGCCAGATACATACAAATATTTTCTCCCATTCTGTATATTGTCTCTTTAGTCTATTGTTTACTTTGATGTGCAGAAGGTTTTTAGTTTGATGTAATCTCATTTGTTTATTTTTGCTTTTGTTTTCTCTGTTGTGTGGTTGTATTCCCAGTCAATGCTGAGATTAATGTCATGGAGCTTTTCCAACAATGTTTTCTTCTAGTGGTTTTCATTTATGACCTCCATCTATGTTTTTAAATTCATTTTGAGTTGATTCTTAGGTGAGATTAAGAGACTAATTTCATTCTTCTGCATGTGGATTTCCAGTTTTTCTAACACCATTTATTGAAGAGATTGTGTTTTTTTGTTTGTCAGTTCTTGGTACCTTTCTGTCAAAAACCAGTTGACTTGTAATGCATGCATTTGGTTCTGGGTCATTCCCCTACTCCAGCTGTTTTCTGCTAACACCATGCATTTTGTTATTATGACCTGTGGTGTATTTTGAAGTCTTGCAGTGTGATGCCTTCAGCTTTATTCTTTTTGATCAAGATTGCTTTCTTTATTTGTGATTTTATTGTGGTTTCACAAGAATTTTAGAATTTTCTTCATTTTTATGAAAAATGACATTGTATTTTTGAAAGGTTTTGTGTTAAATGTGTAGATTATTTTAGGTATTAGGGATGTTTAAAAAATATTAATCTTTCAACCCATGAACCTGTGATACTTTCCTAGTTTTTTTGTGTCTTCTTCAATTTCTTTGATCAATGTTTTATAATTTTCAGTATATATATCTTTTACTTCCATTTTAAAATTTATTCCCAAGTACATATTTATAACTATTATAAATGGTTTTTTCCCTTTATTTCTTTTTCAGATAGTTCACTATTAGTGGATAGAAGCATTACTGATTTTTACATGTTGATTTTCTATCCTACAATTTTACGGAATTTATTTATTAATTCTTATTTTTTGTGTATTTTAGAGTTTTGTAGAAATAGGAGCCTGTTGTCTGTAATGAGGAGCAATTTGATGTCTTATGTAGAGGATACCTTTTATTTTTTTCTCTTGTCTAACTTCGCTGATAGGACCTCTGTTACTATATTAAATGGAAGTGGTGAGAGTTTTCAATATTTCTCTGTTGCATATGATGTTAGTTGTGGTTTTGTCATATATGAGAATAATTTTGTTGAGATACATTCCTTCTAAGTCTATTTTGTTGAACACAAAACATTAGGAGAGGATGTGGAATTTTGTCAAATACTTTATCTGCATTTATTGAAATGTTCGTGTCTTTTTCATACTTTATTTTGTCAGTAAGATTTATCTGAATTATTGACATCCAATGTGAACCACCTTGCATTCCTGGGATGAATCCCACTTGATCAAAGTGAATGGTCCTTTTATTATGCTGTTGAGTTTCATTTGCAAGTATTTGGTTGAGAATTTATCAGTAAAAGCTTTATTACTGATTCAGTAACCTTAATAATGAAATGCTAATAGTTTTCTATTTCTTCATAATTTCATTTTAGTAGCTTCTGTGCATTAAGGAATTTATCCACCTCTTCTAGGTTATACAATTTTTGACATATAAATGTTTATAATAGTCTCTTATTATACTTTGCATTTTATTGTATCAGTTATAATGTCCCCCTTTTCATTTCTAATTTTATTTATTTGAGCCTTGTCTCAGTTTTTCTTAGTCTACCTAATGCTTGTCAATTTGATTTATAGAAATAAACACCAACTTTTACTTTCAATGATATTTTCTACTTTTTATAGTCTCTGATTCATTTATTTCTTCTCTGATATTTATTATTCCCTTCCTGCTACTAACCGAAGAGTTCTACTTGACCACCTTGCTCTGACATTCAAGTCATTACTTGATATAAGAATATCTCTACTATTTTGCTAATGTGTGAATATGATTTAGTAATCAATAATAAACTATTGAATAGTTCTGAACAGTTTATAAAGATGTAGTATCCAAATTTTCCATCATATCTCATTTTTGTGTAGTCATATTTTTATATACTCATCCTTGTTGACATCAGGAGATAAAATTTTTCTGAAAAATATTTGGAAGTAGCGAAAATTTGTGATCTCTTCATTAAGCTCTTGGAAATATTTTCAATATATTGTTGGGATTACTTTTTCTCAATTCCAGATGTATGCTTCTGTTTAGAAAGTATGTAATTAGTGTAACCTTCCTAATCTCTAGTTAATCCTTCACTTATTCCATACAGGTGGGGTGACTTGTCTCATTAGGATAAACACTAATACAAAAATAAGAAGAGTTTAAGATGTATAAGGAATAGCTCTGGTGTGATCAATGTTCATGGCTTATGGTTTGGATGTTTTTGACTCTTTTAATTAGTAATGAACTATACCAAATATCAGCAAATTTCTCCTACACAAAGTCAGATAGTAAATATTTTTGTGGGATTATAGCACTCTGATGCAATTTCTCAATTTTGCAAAAGTAGTTACAGATAATGTATTTTAAGAAGCATTTATTTATACAGGCAAACAATGAGCCAGTCTGGCCTACAGACTGTGTGGATTCCTGAACTATCTTTTTTTCTGTGGGTGGGATTTAAAATTTGTCTGATGCACTTATTTACATATTTTCTTCACTGTAAGTTAATAACAACAATAACATTTATTGACTGCCTTGTTCCTGAAAAGGTGCTAAATGTTTTAAATAAATAATTTGATTAAATGCTCATAGTAATTTTGTGAACTGAGAACTAGGGAATTCAATAAATTGTACAAGGTGAACAATACTGGTAGCACTCTGAGGACACGTTACTCCCAAGTGTAAGTCTTTAATCTCTGCATACTTCATCTCTTCTTAAAATATAGCATGTCAGTCAATGACAAATATAAAAAGAGGTAGATTTGCCTCAGATGGTAGGAAACAAAAATTCAAGTGAGATTTTTCTGAAACAGAATTTTATTAAAATACAAATCAGAAATTATGGTCCTGTGTGAAACAGAAAACATCTGTCAGAATGGAGAAGCACACTAACTGAACTCTTGAGAGAGTGTTGTAATTTAATTGAAACTGATAAGGAGTGCAAAATTTATTGGCTTGATTCGGTATTCATTTGACACTTCCATAGAAGTAGGCAGTCTGCTTAAAGTTAAACCAACCAGTGAGAATATCATTTTTTCAATCCATTTTATTTTAAGCATATAGAACAAACCAGCATCAGATCTGGGTAGAGAGAGCAAGGCATAATGTATGTATTTCTGCACTATGACTTGTGGCAGTTTGAGGGAAGCATTGTCTTTTCTTTGCTGACCTATTTTATATTGTAAATAATCTGTTTTCTTAACAGATTATTGGGGAATATAAAATTTTTTCTTCTTTTTTTTTTCATTTTTACAGACCACATTTTGATTCATTGTGCACAAACGGGGTACATCTTTTCGTTTCTATGGTTGTGCACGATGTAGATTTATACCATTCTTGTACTCATACATGTACATAGGGTAAGGATGTCTGTCTCAGTCCACCATCTTTCATACCCCGTCCCCTCCTCCCTCTCACTTCCCTCCATGTAATCTAAAGTTCCTCCATTCTGCTCTCACCCCCCACCCTCCCACCCCCTTTCTATATGGTCATTCACTTATCCGGGAAAACATTGGGCCTTTAGTTTTTCATTTATAGCAGCTCAATTCACGATGGGTAGATTGTGGAACCAAACTAGATGCCCCAACAGATGAATGGATAAAGAAACTGTGGTGTATATACACAATGTGATATTATTCAGCCATAAAGAGGAATAATATTATGGCATTTGTAGATAAATGGGTGGAATTGGAGACTATAATGCTAAGTGAAATAAGTCAATCCCAAAAAAACCAAAGGCCGAATGTTTTCCTGATAAGTGGAAAATAAATTTAATACCTCAGTTTCTTCCCCCATTTTCTCCTTTCCCTTACTTTTTTGAATTTCTGTGAGTACTTAATATTGGTTTCAATTAAATATCAATTTCCAAAATGTATCTTTAACTCTTTAAATTTCTCAAAATAAACTATAAATGTTAAAATAATTCTATAATAGATACACAAGGAACCCTGAGAAAGCCTTACAAAATCCAAATAGAAGCTCACTTGTTAATAAGTAATAAAAGTAATGCAGTATTCAATTATAGATTTTTGTTGTGCTAGTGAACATCATAAAGAGAATGGTTAATTAGGAAAAACATGTAAAATATTAAAATAATTTTGAGTAGAGATAGAAAATATTCTTACTTCATCTGAACTTTCGTTTCCTTTTTTGCAGTAAAAACTTATATTAGGCGTAATCTTTTTATTTATTATCTCAATATATTGGGTTAGGAAAAACCAATTTTATTTTCCAAGTGCCATTAATTCTTAAATGTAAATGCCTTCAAGGAAAAGTACAAACATGATATTTAATGAGGTTACTCTAATTTTTTTTCTCGCTGTTTGTTATTCTTTATTTAAACTACGGGGGGGGGGGTCTCATTTCCCAGAAGAAAAGAGTGGGGAGAAAAGAAAAAGGGGGGAAAGGAGGGAGGGGTCGAGAGAGAGAGAAGGGGGGGGGGTTGTCTCATCGGAAGGGTCTCTGGGACTCCCTCCAATTCCGTGGTTCCTGGAAGACCCTTCAGGAATGCTCCACTGTGAGATGAACAGATGTGTCGCACTACAGGTGTGACATTTGGCAGCGGTCCAGGAGAAAAACGTTCCACTTCTTCAACAGCATCACCTATTCACGCCAGGCCTTTGCAGAAGGAAGGAGAGAGAGCCGAAAGTCCTGGCATTCCCCGCGGGCTGAGAGACGAGGATGTCAAGTTCCACGTCAGCGCGAGCAATTGTCTGGAGGTGGCGGGCGGACGAGCGCGCACGCGCGAGCGGGGTGGCGGGCGGCGCCCGCAGCCTCGCGGAGAGAGCCTGACGCCGGCCCGGCCCGGCGGAGGGACGGGAGGGACCGGCGGCGGCGGCGCGGACGCGACCGCCTCGCGGGCACACCCTCCCGGAGGAGGGGACCCGCGGGGCAGGTCGCGCCCCCCCGCCGCCGCCGCCGACTACATCCATGAGGTTATTCTTAAATCATCAAAGCACTGCTTGCAAGAACTTCTTGATATTCAAAAAGAAAAAAAAAAATCATCAGCCTTTTCCTTATTAGCCCCTGTCCCCCTTATTCTTTGCCAGGATGGCAGACCGTCCTTGGTCTAGCAAAATTTTCCACATAAAGGGTAATTCTAGGATCCACTTAATTTCTGTGTGGGTTACACATAACAGATTCCTCCAGGCCCTTGTATCTGTGCCTGTGAAATCCAGTTTTCTTACTGATTTCTTCTTCTGTCCTTTCATTATCCATATTTTGATTTTTACCAATTTATTCATATATCAGTTTTTGAAGCATTAGAAAGATAAAAGGTTGTCAGTTTATTTTACTATTTTTTGTGTTTTGTTTTTAAAAATTGATGACAGGATATTAATTGAGGAAAGCCATAGGACAATTGTTATTAATTATGTTCAATCAGCTCTTAATTATTTATACATTATTCAACATCTTGCCTTCATGAATGTTGAGAGATAGTAGAACAAGAGTCATTCAAATTTTGACATTACCCTGTGAGACAAGTTATGGTTCTAAATTAAGGTGATTAAATGAATGAGGGGGATACCAACTGGAATGTAGAAAGCTGTTTGTGGAGTGTTAATATCCACACTTGTTTCTTCTGGCAAAAAGCAGGCACTGACTGCTGCAGTAGAACCAGTTTGCACTGAAAATAACTTTTAGTTGGATTTCATGCATATGTTAATCACCAGCAAATTTGACAAGGTACTTCTTTAAGCTCAATCTCCAAATTTGCACAGAATTTCCTTGATCTAAACAACACAAAGTATATTTGAAAATTCCCACACAAAAATTAAAAAATACAATTTATGTATATAGTATTTTTCCAATTTTAGCATGTTCTTTGACTGTGCCAACCTTAATTATCCTTTTTTGCATAGTGTACCTTTTTTCTCCAGTATGATATGATGTCATCACAGGTACAACAGCATCCAAGAGATATTTCTCCAAAGTGTGGCCAGAGAATATCTTTGGATAGCTTTTCTATTTCTTAATCTCAAACCTGAACATATTTATTTTCCACAGAGAGGAGTACAATCAATGTTTTTACTGCTGCAATTGTTGCTACTAGTGGTTTAATTCTTATTCTTCTCTGGTAATTTATTTTTCACAGTTCTTACAAAGAAATATTTCTAATTAAATCAGAGGAAGGTTTACTGTGAGGCTATACGATTAAGATGCATTCAACAATAACATGCTAAGCATTTGACATATAAATTCTTACATCTGACTTTATCATAACTGTACTTAAAGTCAGAATTTATCTTCAGTTTAATTTTTCCAGATGGGAGGCATGATTGCAGATAAGAGATACTCACTTGTAATATTTGTAGCATGTAGACAAATGTCTCAACTTGTAATATTTACAGCACAAATGACTATAAGAATTTCTCTAGGTCAATAAATAAGAAAAAGACAGGATGAAAGAAAGTTTGACAAAGACTTGAACAGTCACTTCATGAAAAGAATTCCAAAAGGCCTGCAAATGTAGGGGCTCAGCCTTTTCAGTAGTAGGGGAAAAGCAATTTTAAGTCACAGTAAGAAACCATTATACCATTATACACACGACTGGCAAAAATGTACTAAGACAATGATGTGGGAGAGTAAATTTATACAAGCACACTGAAAAGTGTGTAACTAAGTCAAAAGTAATATACTCTGGGACCTGGGATTTCCACGCCAAAGTAAATATCGTAATGAAAACCATGCATAATGTAACAGCATCCTCCCAAATGAAAGGGCACAAAAATGTGTCTCTTAAAAACAATCTTTAACATAAAAGGCAATATAGCAAAGAATACTTAGGGTATGGTTCTATTTAGATAAACGTTCAAAACCAGGCAAAACTGAATGATGGTTGAGGAGTGCACACTTGATAAACTCTAAAGGGGAATCAGAAATCAAGTGAGAATGGTGACCCCTGGTGGGGAGAGAGGAGGCTGCGGGGATGATCCTTAAGCATTGTTTCTCCTCTCTGATGGTGGTTATTTACCTTCTGCTTTTTATTTATTAATGCAGTTGTGTTTATGTTTCACGTTCTCTCCTGAATGTGTTTAGGAAACATACTCACTCAGTACACACTTGCTCCTAGCTTGAGAATGGATTATATGTGGGCAAGAGTGGACCAAGGAAACCATAATGTGGGGGGAGAGATTAACAGGAGCAGGGGCTTGGACCAGAGCCATGGTCCAGGGACAAAGAGATGGAAAGAAATAGATCCATCAGGCAGTATTACTAGGACTTGCTAATGGATGGTTTCCTCTTATTCCTTGTGATAGTTCATAAACCAGAAAAGGTTACATGGACAGAAGCAGCTGGAACTGCTTCGGGATGGAGTATGAGTTTATACAGTCCTGCATATTCTTTCTCATCTCTCTCCTGGAAAATCAGTACTGATAATGGATGGAGCAAGTGTAAGTATTAATGTGTGTTTTTAAGAAATAGATTAACATGCAGTCAACCTAGGGAATTTAGAAACAAGGTAATATAATTCTTTGCCAATTGATTAATAACTGATATCTTTACCAGCCTCCCATTTTGTTATCATAAGCAGGTTTTATCAATAGGAGGTAAAAGTTAGATTTAGTGTAATTAGTTTCTAATTACTTTAAGTTTACCACTACGTTAAAAAGAAAACAAGTCTCCCCCGCCCACACCACATGCTGGGGAGGGGACCCAGGGTTGGTAAGTAAGCTCTCTACCACTGAGCTGTACCCCCAGCCAAACCATTTTTATTCATCCCTGGAATTCCTTACTGGTTTTGTATAATATCACTGACACTACTCAGGTTAATAAAGTGTTGGCATTTTATAGCTAGATCACACAGGAGGTCAAAATGTACTAAATTAAATGTATTCCATATAGCATCCAGAAATAGACTATTGCAATAATAGACACTAAAAGACTATGTAAAACAGCTGGTCTTGGTGGCACACATCTGTAATTCCAGTGACTCTGGAGGCTGAGGCAGGAGGATCACAAGTTTGAGACCAGTCTCAGCAAAATTAGCGAGGCCCTAAGGAACTTAACAAACCCTGTCTCAAAAGAAAAGGTGTTGGGGATGTGACTGAGTGGTTAAACACCACTGGTTTAATTCACAGTACAAAAACAAACAAAAAACAAAAGAATATGTAAAATATTATAATCTAAAATCATTGCAAAACTTGAGGTGAATTTGGAGTTTCCTATTTGGCTATTGATGAAAATTATTTTCCTTTCCTTTTCTCTGGAAAAAGGCAGAGCTGTCTTCAGCATTGACGTCCTCTGATGTCCAACATCAGGGTAGTAGTGTTTCCCTGTGCTCACCCTACAGGTCCAAATACAGATGGAGTGTTTGAAGTGCTCCAATCTCCAAAGAGAGGCAGCTAGGTTCCTGAAGTACTTAAACAGTGCCCTTACACCGCCTTTCTCTTTCTACAGTCACGTTTCTGAATGTGGCCTCCATCCTGGAAATGATGCTCAGACCTGAGCATGTGAAGCGTGCAGCTTTTCTACTCCCCCTTCTGAAGAAGCCAATCACACATTTGCCCTGCTGAATTTATCTGTACTTTTTTCCTTTTTTATTATAACATTTTTTGTTTGGGGGTTTTTTGTTTTTGTTTGTTTCTTTGTGTCACTAGGGAGAATTCACATGAAGTATACCATGGAGCTACATCCCCAGACGTTTTCATTTTTTATTTGTTTCTTTATTTTTAAAAATATATTAAAGTAATCCAGGTGCAATGGTGCATGCCTGTAATCTCAGTGACTTGGGAGGCTCAGCAACTTAGCAAGACCCCATCTCAAACTAAAAAATAAAAAGGGCTGTTGATATGGCTCAATATGAAACACCCCAGGTTCAATTCCTAGTACCAAAAAAAGTGCACATGCATATACCTATATGCACATATGAACGTGTATGTATATGTGCAGACACGCACATATACTATATATACATACACACATACACACTGTATATATATATATATATATATATGCTGTATATTTTATATAGTCTACAATATAGATTGGATATGGCCTGTCCCCTGCATTTGTTAACCCTTGTACATGTGTTTCCACACAGGTATTTGGCACAATAGTTATTCAGTAAGCACAGCACAGAGGAGCCAAAGTGATTTCAATAGCATGCAGCTTGGAAGTCAAGTGGTGCCTTGAAAGACTTAGGCCTTCTATAGGTGGGTTACATTACTCAGCACAAATTGAGAACATGAAATTTTTCAGGGAAATAACAATCCCAAATGGCACTGATAAAGTGAAGTACAAAATCCCAAATGAAAGTTAATTTTAAAATTCACTAACAGCTAAAAAAAAAAATCTGTGCTGATTCCAAATTTACTTAAGTGATAGCTTTATTTAAATTTTTCAAACTTACATCTTTCTTTTTTTTAATTTTTGTCTTACCAATTTACCCAAGTTTGCTTTACGTGAACCTGACACACTTTAGAAATTCCTGTTGTTTCTTTGGTTTCACTCAATAAATCAATATATTTTTGTACCACTCTGTTTATCAACCTCTTTTACCCCATCATATAACCTTAAAGTTCTCTGTTTTCTGTGAGACCCTAGGAAGACAAATGATCCACGCACACAGAAACACAAGTCAGATATAGTTTAAAGTGAGCAGTTCATGGTGGACTCTGATGAGTCTCCTGTCAGCTCTTAAGATGGTTCAACCTAGCAATTATAAATAAATAAATAACCAAATATATATATATATTTATATGTATATGTGTGTGTGTGTGTGTGTGTGTGTGTATAAAAGTTGAACCTCTCCAAACAGCAGTGCATACTGAAAGAAGGAAGAAAATAGAAACAGAGAAACTAACTGAAAAAGATCAAAGAGAATGAGCAGAGTGTAAGTGAAGGGAGGCAGGAAGAGAAGTAATGTTCACTGAGCTTAATATGGACATTTCCTCCTTACATTCTCACAAAATTTTTTGATTTCACGTAATTTTGATTCTGGTACTGACACATACCATGCACATATTTTGTTCTGTTACCAACCAGATGTAAGAGATGTAAAGTAAGCGCTAAATACGTCATTCTGCCTTCATTCATTGGGTTAAAAGTGGTCATCCCTTAGTTGCTGCTCTTATCACTTGTGTTTAGAAGTTTAGGCTTAGTTATATCAACTGTCTCAAATCATTCCCGTTTTACAGGTAAACTTGACAGCTTACAGAATTTCTGTAACAACCGTTTGAATCTCTGAGAGTAAAAAACTTGAAAGAAAATTGACCTGCCTATTATCTTCTTCCTATTGAATGTTTTTAATCCTTTCTCTTTAATATTGTCACCTTAACAATCCTTCCAGCTATGCATTTTAAAAGATGTGATGGAGAAGTGATCAGCTGGTGGTTTTAGGTATGCTAAATTTAGTAAACAAATCATTTTTCTTTATTTTCAGTTCTCAAGGAAATAATGTGGGCATTTCCATTTTTGTTTCAGTTTTTACAGTATACCTGTTGCCTCCATAGCTTATTTAGTTTAGATAAATAGCTGCTGTTTAATATTTCTCAAAGTGCATCTTGTGGTATACTCCCAGAAGTGTCCTGTGAGTTTCCTGCCCTCCATTCCTTTCTGTGCTTTGATCTTTGCTTTTTCTCATCTCCCCTCCCAAAAAGATCCATGGCTTGGAAAGAGCGGAAAATCCAATATGGTTATTACTTAGAATGGATAAAGTAGGTATTTTTTCCCCTTGAAAACTTAACCACTTTTAACAATGGAGATCCTAATGGACAAGTTTGACTTACTTTAAAGTAATATGGCTGAACTATGGCAACTGTCAACTACTGCCCAGTATGTTCTAAACATCTGTGACACTTGTAATCATTTTTTCTCTCCAGCTCTCAGTAGGATGAACCTATTCCACTGTATGAGGCAAAAATTTCCAAGGAAGTTGTTCAGAAAAATCGAGGAAGAAAAATCAAGTTGTTCAATTTTAATCTTCTTTCTCAAACCTCAGGTGGATAAACCATCCCAGTATTTGAAGCCAGAGTTTTCCTTGGAAATTGGAAAAAATCAAGGAAGATAAAAAGCAAGTTGTTTAGTTTTTAAGCATGTTTTCTGACTTACAAAATGTTCAGTTATTTGACATACTTGAAAAATGTTTTCCAGATTACTGTGCAAATGAGCAAGATAATTCTGTAACATTTGAAGGGGTATTCTGAAAGCCATTTTTAGTAAATTTTTTCTACACATTTGCCTCTCTTCCCATGAGGAAAACTGCTTTCAGCAAAATCCACACCATTCTAATCATAAGTCTGTTACAGGCCTTGGTACACGGTCAAAATAATGTTATTAGTTACTTGTCAATTCCATTTTGAACATCTTAACGACTCTTTGCTTTCAGAATTTAAGCATTTGAATTTATTTTCAGGTCCCAAAGTACCTAACTTATACACACTTCAATTTATCCATTTACTTCGAGTTTCTTCAGGAACAAAGATCACAGTATCTTGTCCTGTGGGAGCTGCAGAGCATTTGCGTGAAGGGCTGGGACTGCCTGCATTGGGAAAGGGGGACTGAGCTTGAAGGGTGCTATCTTCTGAGTTCTCTCTTGAAGAAGGTGGGGTTGGGGTCTGCTCTGGAGCTGTCACCACCTCTAGATGTCACCACTGCTCCCCGAAAGCTCTATCTAAGCAGCAGTCCAGCACCAAGGCTCCAGTCCAGACGCTGTACCCTCGGTGATGACATCCCTACTGCAGGCCTAGCAGCGTTCACCCATTTCGATGCCCAACGGGGTAGTGCACACCCGCCCGGGCCAAGTGCTGCCTACAGCCGCCTCATCTCGTGGCAGAATCCCGGCCGAAAGCCTGGCAGGAGCGCAGGACCGCCCCGCCCGGAGGAACGCAGCCGGGGGCGGGACCTCGCGGGCCGCGTGCCCGCCACGCACGCCGCGCGGGGGCGGGGCCCTGGCGCGCGGGAAGTGCTGCGGGGCGGGCGGTCGGCCTCAGCCGCTTCGCTTCGTGGCCCTGTCGGTGGCCGGCTACTCGCCCACCTTCAACAGGCCGCTGGACACACTGCGGCTCCGACGGAAAAGGTCCCGGAGCCAAGAAGCCGCCGCCTCCCGGTCTCCCGAGATGTGGAGCCGACGCCTCGCCGCACTGGCGGCCGTGCTGCCCCTCAGGTCCCTCCTGGCCGCCGGCGGCAGAGTGGGCGGTCCGACCGCGGCCGGCAGGAACCCCTTCGCCCGCCTGGACAAGCGGCTGCGGGTCGCCATGGACACTCGGGACGGGCTGCCCCGCGGCCAGCAGGCGGCGCCGGGCTCGGTGAGTGTCTTCGTGCCTGCCGGCGAAGGGCTTTCGTCCTTCATGGCGGGGCCAGCTGCGAGTTAGGGATGGAAAGTTAGGGCTCGGGGCAGGGAAATGGGCGCGAAGCGTTCCTGTCGCCGCGGCCTGAGGGAGCCCCGAGCCCTGGGGACGGCTGCTCCTGAAGGGCGGGGTTTGCCGAGGCTGCCCGGCTGCGGCTGTGCTGCCGCTGTGCGCCGCCTCCGCTCGGGAGACGTGACTGCAGGTCTGCGCGGACGTCCCTCCGCGGAAGGCATCCCGAGGGCAGCGTGGACGGACCAAGCCCCGACCGCCTCCCGTGCTTCTCGCGCAAAGCTGCGCGGAGTGGGGGAGTGTTGAGGATAAATCTGTTCGGACATCACCAGCATTTTTCTTGCCTTTTGGGTCTTTCGGCTTAAGGTTTGTATGGTCAGTTACTCAATGCGCAAAACTGACCTTTTTCCCTCTTAGTTTTAATATTAAAGTTCAGACCCAAAGTGAAAAACTGCTAGGATTGATTTGGGTGTGTATAAGTTTGTGTGCACTGGCATTTACTGCGAAGGTACTTTGCCAGGTGAGCCTGTCTACACATTTAAAGCAAACTTCAGCATCATTTACGTTTTAAAAGGACGATTTTCTTAACCTGTTTTTAGATACTAATCAAGAAAATGATTTGCCATGGGAAGAGACATCATCTGAAAGAACATCAGTTACTGAACTACCCCAGGTAATACTTTTTAAATATCATTAGCGTGTGTATTCGTATGCTTCTCAGAAGCATTCTGCTTGAAAAATAGTTTTGCAGAGAAGCTTGAAAGTGATTCCCTTTACCAGAGTTGAATAGATGGCATCAGCCAAAATAAAGGACTTGGTGTGTTACAGTAAGAATTGCTGTAATGGTCACCAGCAGGAAAGTAGGCGTAGTAGGTGAGAGTTGTTGGTTGCCCTTTACCCTCATCAGTTTTTTTAACACACTTCTTTTTTGAGCTCATCACTCAGAGGAACCCCTCCATACTAAGGTACTTCTTCAACTTGATCCTTTATTAAATCTTCAAAACAAATCCTCCAGTTACCTCCACAAGTTATGGCATAGCACCGAACCTTGCTGTCCACTTCCCCAACACCTACAAGTACTTATGTTGGGATCATTTGGTAAACGTATGATTGTTTCTAATGGTTGCAGGCTGTCAAAATGCCACAAGACTCAATCTCTCCTCTTTGCCTAAGACTGCCTTACCTAAAAGAATTTTTTTTTTTTTTTTTTTTTTTTTTTTTTGCGGTGCTGGGGATGGAACCCAGGGCCTTGTGTTCGCAAGGCAAGCTCTTTACCAACTAAGCTATCTCCCCAGCCCGAGAATTCTTGTAATGTGAATAATATTGACTTGAAAAGACAGCAAAGTGGGTTAATGGCAGATTTTTGAGATCAGAAAATGTTTCTTAAAAATGGCCTTTAAGGGTTCCTAAAGTTACCTGCAGGAAGAGCAGCTTAGCCCAAGTTCCAGTTTCAAAGGCTTTAGGTACTTTTTCAGACATTGGGAAGATTTCTACTTTGATAACAACATCTGTAGTACTCTGTAAAGTGTTAGTTCTTTTAAGTAAAACCTAAAAAGTGAAATATGCTCCATTCCAACAAGTTTTTGCCTCTTAGCAGAAACTACTATTAATAGATTAATTTAGCTCCTTCTAGAATTTTTCAGGAGGTATGATTTTTTTAATGATATTTAGTGTATAATTCATGTAATTTTGCTATTAAAGAGACTGTGAATATGTTAGTTAATAAAATCTTTAGATTGAAGGGTTTTTCTGGAAACTCTGATTTTTGTGTTGTTTTCTTTTTCTTTTAAAAGGCTTTATCCCGATCATTCTCTGAATCGGATAGTCTGTCCTCAGAAAATACTGAGTTATCTGTGGACTGGAGTATTAAAACTCGACTCCTTGTCACCTCTTCTCAACCCTTTACCTAGGCAGATCATTTGAACGTGCAGGAAGAGGCTCAAGATCTTGTCCAGCATTGTAGAGCAACAGAAGTTACTTTGCCTCAAAGTATAAAGGTAATTCTGGAATAAATAACTGTTTTAAAGTAGCAGATTAAGTATAAAATGCTTCTGTAAAATAT
The DNA here is from genome assembly GCF_902686455.1 of Sciurus vulgaris. Classification (NCBI taxonomy): domain Eukaryota; kingdom Metazoa; phylum Chordata; class Mammalia; order Rodentia; family Sciuridae; genus Sciurus; species Sciurus vulgaris. The sequence continues at coordinate 50,386,018 of NC_136473.1, forward strand.
TAAACAGATTTCTTTCTGTTAAGTTTTTCTTCTAATATCTAAAGACACAAAGAATTGGGTAATTTTGTTTCTTCCAAATGGTGCTTTCATACACATTTTTGATAGATTGTGTAACAGCCCTTTAAATTTAGAGATCTATCCTGAGGCAGTGGTGCAGGCAGGAAGTGTTGCACAGTTGTAGATAGACACAATCCCTGTATTTTATTTATTTGACTTTATGTGGTGCTGAGGATGGAACCCAGGGCCTTCCACATGCTAAGTGAGCACTTTGCCCCTGAGCCACACCCCAGCCCCAAACCATTCTTTTCTAAGGCTTTTTTAGAAAAAAATAAAAGGAAATGAAATGCAATTGAGTAAGTTATAAAAGCAGATGGATTTTACTGATTTTTTTTCCTCATAGGATATAGTCTTTTTTTTTTTTTTTTTTTTTATTGTAAACAAATGGGATACATGTTGTTTCTCTGTTTGTACATGGCGTAAAGGCATACCATTTGTGTAATCATAAATTTACATAGAGCAATGTTGTTTGATTCATTCTGTTATTTTTTCCCTTCCCCCCGCCCCTCCCACCCCTCTTTACCCTCTATACAGTACTTCCTTCCTCCATACTTGCCCCCCTCCCTAACCCTAACTCTAACCCTTCCCTCCCCCCCATTATGTGTCAACCTCCACTTATTAGCGATATCATTCGTCCTTTGGCTTTTTGAGATTGGCTTATCTCACTTAGCATGATATTCTCCAATTTCATCCATTTGCCTGCAAATGTCATAATTTTATCATTCTTTATGGGTGAGTAATATTCCATAGTATATATATACCACAGTTTCTTTATCCACTCATCAATTGAAGGGCATCTAGGTTGGTTCCACAGTCTGGCTATTGTGAATTGAGCAGCTATGAACATTGATGTGGCTGTATTTCTGTAGTATGCAGATTTTAAGTCCTTTGGGTATAGGCCAAGGAGTGGGATAGCTGGGTCAAATGGAGGGTCCATTCCAAGTTTTCTAAGGAATCTCCACACTGCTTTCCATAGTGGCTGCACTAATTTGCAGCCCCACCAGCAGTGTATGAGTGTACCTTTCTCCCCACATCCTCGCCAACACCTGTTGTTGCTCGTATTCTTGATAATCGCCATTCTAATTGGGGTGAGATGGAATCTTAGGGTGGTTTTGATTTGCATTTCTCTTATTACTAGAGATGTTGAACATTTTTCCATATGTTTGTTGATTGCTTGTAGATCTTCTTCTGTGAAGTGTCTATTCATTTCCTTAGCCCATTTGTTGACTGGACTGTTTGAATTCTTGGAGTAGAGTTTTTTGAGTTCTTTATAGATTCTGGAGATTAGTGCTCTATCTGAAGTATGATTGGCAAAGATATTCTCCCACTCTGTAGGCTCTTTCTTCGCATTGCTGATAGTTTCCTTTGCTGAGAGAAAGCTTTTCAGTTTGAATCTATCCCAGTGGTTGATTCTAGCTTTTATTTCTTGTGCTATGGGAGTCCTGTTAAGGAAGTCTGGTCCTAGACCAACAAGGTGAAGATTTGGACCTACTTTTTCTTCTATAATCTGCAGGGTCTCTGGTCTGATTCCGAGGTCCTTAATCCATTTTGAGTTTAGTTTCGTGCATGGTGAGAGATATGGGTTTAGTTTCATTCTGTTGCATATGGATTTCCAATTCTCCCAGCACCATTTGTTGAAGAGGCTATCTTTTCTCCATTGCATATTTTTGGCCCCTTTGTCTAGTATGAGAAAATTGTATTTATTTGGGTTTGTGTCCGTGTCCTCTATTCTGTACCATTGATCTACCTTTCTATTTTGGTACCAATACCATGCCGTTTTTGTTACTATTGCTTTGTAGTAGAGTTGAAGATCTGGTATTGCAATACCCCCTGTTTCACTCTTCCTGCTAAGGATTGCTTTAGCTATTCTGGGTTTCTTATTCTTCCAGATGAATTTCATAATTGCCTGCTCTATTTCTGTAAGGTACGTCATTGGGATTTTAATTGGAATTGCATTGAATTTGTATAGCACATTAGGTAGTATGGCCATTTTGACAATATTAATTCTTCCTATCCAAGAACATGGAAGATCTTTCCATCTTCTAAGGTGTTCTTTAATTTCTTTCTTTAGTGTTGTATAGTTCTCATTGTAGAGGTCTTTCACCTCTTTTGTGAGATTGATTCCCAAGTATTTTATTTTTTTCGAGGCTATTGTGAATGGGGTAGTTTTCCTAATTTCTCTTTCTGAAGATTCATCACTTATGTATAAAAATGCGTTGGATTTATGGGCATTGATCTTGTAACCTGCTACTTTACTGAAATCACTTATGAGTTCTAAGAGTTTTCTGGTGGAATTTCCAGGTTCCTCTAAATATATAATCATGTCATCAGCGAACAGGGATAGTTTGAGTTCTTCTTTTCCAATTCGTATCCCTTTAATTTCTTTGGTTTGTCTAATTGCTCTGGCCAGAGTGTCAAGAACAATGTTGAATAGAAGTGGTGAAAGAGGGCATCCCTGCCTTGTTCCAGTTTTTAGGGGGAATGCTTTGTTTTTCACCATTTAGAATGATATTAGCCATGGGCTTAGCATAAATGGCCTTTACAATATTAAGGAATGTTCCCACTATCCCTATTTTTTCTAGTGTTTTGAGCATGAAGGGGTGCTGTATTTTATCAAATGCTTTTTCTGCATCTATTGAAATAATCATGTGATTCTTGACTTTAAGTCTATTAATATGGTGAATTACGTTTATTGATTTCCTGATGTTGAACCAACCTTGCATCCCTGGGATGAAACCCACTTGATCATGGTGCACTATCTTTTTAATATGTTTTTGTATGCGATTTGCTAATATTTTGTTGAGAATTTTTGCGTCGATGTTCATTAAGGATATTGGTCTGAAATTTTCTTTCCTTGATGAGTCTCTGTCTGGTTTAGGTATCAGTGTGATATTGGCTTCATAGAATGAGTTTGGGAGGGTTCCCTCCTCTTCTATTTTATGGAATACTTTGAGAAGTATTGGAATGAGCTCTTCCTTAAAGGTTTTGTAGAACTCGGCTGAGAACCCATCTGGTCCCGGACTTTTCTTTGTTGGTAGGCTTTTGATGACTTCTTCTATTTCAGTACTTGAAATTGGTCTATTTAAATTGTTTATGTCCTCCTCATTCAGTTTAGGCAATTCATATGTCTCTAGAAACCTGTTGATGTCTTCGAAATTTTCTATTTTGTTGGAGTATAGATTTTCAAAATAGCTTCTAATTATGTTTTGTATTTCCATCCTGTCTGTTGTGATATTTCCTTGTTCATTCCGAATTTTAGTGATTTGGGTTTTCTCTCGTCTTCTCTTTGTTAGTGTGGCTAAAGGTTTATCAATTTTGTTTATTTTTTCGAAGAACCAACTATTTATTTTGTCAATTTTTTGTATTGTTTCTTTTGTTTGAATTTCATTGATTTCAGCTCTGAGTTTAACTATTTCCTGTCTTCTACTATTTTTGGTGCTGGTCTGTTCTGCTTTTACTAGGGCTTTGAGCTGTAGTGTTAGGTTGTTTATTTGTTGAGTTTTACTTCTTTTATTAAATGCGCTCCATGAAATAAATTTCCCTCTAAGTACTGCTTTCATAGTGTCCCAGAGATTTTGATATGATGTTTCTTTGTTCTCATTTACCTCTAAGAATTTTTTAATTTCCTTCCTAATATCTTCTGTTATCCATTCATCATGTAATAGCATATTGTTTAATCTCCAGATGTTGGAATAGTTTCTGTGTTTTACTCTTTCATTTATTTCTAACTTCAATCCATTATGATCTGATAGAATACATGCTAGTGTCTCTATCTTCTTGTATTTGCTAACATTAGCTTTGTGGCATAATATATGGTCTATTTTAGAGAAGGATCCATGTGCTGCTGAGAAGAAAGTGTATTCACTCTTGGTTGGATGGAATATTCTATAAATGTCCGTTAAGTCTAAATTATTGATTGTGTTGTTGAGATCTATGGTTTCTTTGCTCAATTTTTGTCTGGAAGATCTGTCCAGTGGTGAGAGCGGCGTGTTAAAATCACCTAGTATTATTGTGTTGTGGTCTATTTGGTTTCTGAAATTGAGAAGGATTTGTTTGACATACATAGATGAGCCACTGTTTGGGGCATAGATGTTTATGATTGTTATATCTTGCTGATTTATGCTTCCCTTAAGCAGTATGAAATGACCTTCTTTATCCCTTCTGACTAACTTTGGCTTGAAGTCCACATTATCTGAAATGAGGATGGATACTCCAGCTTTTTTGCTGAGTCCATGTGCATGGTATGTTTTTCCCCATCCTTTCACCTTTAATCTATGGGTATCTTTTTCTATGAGGTGAGTCTCTTGCAGGCAACATATTGTTGGATCTTTCTTTTTAATCCAGTCTGCCAGTCTATGTCTTTTGATTGATGAATTCAGGCCATTAACATTCAGGGTTATTATAGAGAAATGATTTGGTTTCCCGGTCATTTCGTTCATTTTTAAAATTTTGTTTATTTATTTGTTTGACACAACTTGTTTCCTCCTTTATTTGACAATTCCTTTCGGATAATTCCTCCCTTTGCTGATTTGCTTCTTTGTTTTTCATCTCTTCCTCATGGAATATTTTGTTGAGAATGTTCTGTAATGCTGGCTTTCTTTTTGTAAATTCTTTTAGCTTTTGTTTATCATGGAAGGATTTTATTTCATCGTCAAATTTGAAGGTAAGTTTTGCTGGGTATAAGATTCTTGGTTGGCATCCATTTTCTTTCAGGGCTTGAAAAATGTTGTTCCAGGACCTTCTAGCTTTTAGGGTCTGGATTGAAAAATCTGCTGATATGCGTATTGGTTTCCCCCTGAATGTAATTTGGTTCTTTTCTCTCACAGCCTTTAAAATTCTGTCTTTATTTTGTATGTTAGGTATTTTCATTATAATGTGCCTTGGTGTGGGTCTGTTGTAATTTTGTGTATTTGGAGTCCTGTAAGCCTCTTGAACTTGATTTTCCATTTCATTCTTCAGATTTGGGAAATTTTCTGATATTATTTCATTGAATAGGTTGTTCATTCCTTTGGCTTGTTTCTCTAGGCCTTCCTCAATCCCAATAATTCTTAAATTTGGCCTTTTCATGATATCCCATAGTTCTTGTAGATTCTGTTCATGATTTCTTACCATCTTCTCTGTTTGTTCAGCTTTGTTTTCAAGGTTAAATATTTTGTCTTCAATGTCTGAGGTTCTGTCTTCCAGGTGTTCTATCCTATTGGATATGCTTTCTATGGAGTTCTTAATTTGGTTTATTGTTTCCTTCATGTCAAGGATTTCTGTTTGGTTTTTTTTCAATATCTCTAACTCTTTATTGAAATGATCTTTTGCTTCCTGTATTTGCTCTTTTAACTGTCGATAGGTGCGATCAATCAATGCTTGCATTTGCTCTTTCATCTCATCATTCAATGCTTGCATTTGCTCTTTCATCTCCTCGTTTGCTTCTCTGATCATTTTAATTATGTACATTCTGAACTCCTTTTCTGTCATTTCTTCTGCCATGCTGTCATTGGGTTTTATTGATGTAACATCTAGATTTGTTTGCAGCATTTTCTTTCCTTGTTTTCTCATGTTGTTTAGATATCAGTGGACCGCTGAGATATTGCAGATTTCCTCTGTTGATTTACAATGACCCTGAAGATTTCTATATATATCCCCTCTTAGCCTTCAGTAGGCTGAAGTCTTGGAGGAGGTTGATAATGCGGTGCTCCACAAGGAAGCTGCCTCTCTAGGAGTGGTGGCCTTCAGGTGGGGTATATTCCCTGCTAGTGGGCAGAGGTGCCTCCACTTGTTGACCAATGGTCATCCAAAGGGGACCTAGGCTGTGGGCTGAGGCAAGGCCTGTTTGGGCCTGTGTCTCTGGTTTTACCGTCCTTGTGGGGAAACCTCACCAGGCAGGGAAGACTCACCCAGTGGGGAGGTCTCGCTGGTCAGTTTCCTCCTAGAGGTTCCCCTCAATTTACAGCTACCGCCTGGGCTGGGCTGCCTTCCTCTGCAAAGTTTCCAGGGGCCCGGCCCTACTTCCTGGGCCTGGGAGCCTCACCCTTCGCAGATGAATCTCCTTAGGCTGCCCCTCCTCAGAGAATTTGCCCATAGGCCTGGAACCTTCGCTCCGCCCTAAGCCTGTCTCTGTGCGGCTCTTCCACCCAGAAGCCGCCTAGATCCTGGGACCCTGTTCTGCACCTAATCGCCTGGCTGCGTGGCCCCTCCTCTGAGCAGCCACCTGTGGCCCCGAACAATCGCTCTGAGTCCCAGAGACCCGCCACAGGCCTCTTCCTCCAGACAGCCGCCCAGTATGCCGGTGCGGTCACTAGGAGTCCAAGAAACTCACTTCGTGCCTCCTCCTCCCACCAACCACCCGTAGCCCGGGGCAATCAATCACTCCGAGTCGAAGTGACCCTCCCCGTTCCTCCTCCTTCTCCAGATAACCCCCCGGGTGTTCAGGAGCAGTCCCTCTGAGTGGCTCTGAATCCACGTGACCCGCTGCACGGGTCCTCTGGGCACCGCCCGGAGCTCTGGTGTGGCCCCTCAAGACCAAGCGTCACACCACGCTTCTCCTCCAGGCAGCCCCCCTGTGTTCAGGAGCTGTCACTTTAAGACCGAACAACTCACCACTCGCCTTCTCCTCTGAGCAGCCGCCTGGAGCGCTAATGCAGTCACTGCGAGTCCAAAGGACCAGCCGCGCTCCTTCTCCTCCTTCTCCTACTCCTCCGGGCAGGCCCCGGGGTTCAGAAGTGGTCAGAGTCCAAACAGCTCGCCACGCAGCCCCTTCTCTGGCAACCGCCTGTAGTTCCCGTGTAGTCACCCGAATCCAAGCGGCCGCTCCTCTTCCTCCTTGTCCTCAGGGCAGGCCCCGGTGTTCAGAAGCGTCGTTCTGATTCCAAACAGCTCGCCGCGCGGCTTCTCCTCTGGCAACCGCCTGCAGCTCTGGTGCAGTCTCTCCGAATCCAAGTGGCCACGCTCCTCTCCTCCTCCTCAGGGCAGGCCCCGGTGTCCTGAGTCCACACAGTTCTCCCTGCCACTCCTCCACCGGGCAGCCGCCGGAGCCCCAGTGGCTGCTCCGAGTCCCAGCGCTGTGCCGAGCGGCCTCCTCTACGGCGCTCCCAGCTGTCCGAGTTCACTGCTCCAGCGGGGGGAGGGGCGTCTCGCCGGCAGTTCTACTTCACAAAGTTTCTGCGTTCCGGGACCCCCGTCCCATCCGGGATGCCCCCCCAGGGGGTGAGAGTCACCCGGCTACTTTGAGTTGGTCCCAAGCGTCTCAATATCTCCTCTCTTGAATCCTGAGTTCTGGAGCAACACGTAATGCAGCCACCCTCTAGGCCGCCATCTTCCAAAACAGGATATAGTCTTTTTAAATATGCGCTCACTTTGCTACCTAGGTAATGGTCTATTGTAAATTTAAAGTTCTAGACTGGTTCTAGAGAAATACAGCTTCATTACTTTCAAGCATCTCATCAACTCAAACTAGATGAAACAGGATTACTTAAAACTTGCTATATCAATTTTCAGTAAATTTAGTTTTCAGTAAATTAGGATGACTTGTCATATCCATTATCAGTGTTCACTGACTACTTCTGAAAGTGTTTTTATGGGGCACAGGGATTAAATGTGATGTGGTGCTCTCTACACAAACATATTTCAACCACTTATGATAAAAAAGTTTTTGTTAAGGATAGTAGAGACAGGAGATCGTTGCCATCTGTGTTACTTGTGTGTTCCTTCTGATACATGTTTTTGCTGTATGTTGAAGCAAATTTGCTGAAGAGGCTATCTTTTCTCCATTGTATGCTTTTGGCACCTTTGTCTAATATGAGATGACTGTACTTATGAGGGTTTGTCTCTGTGTCTTCTCTTCTTTACCATTGGTCTACCTGCCTATTTAGGTGCCAGTGCCATGCTGTTTTTGTTACTCTGACTTTGTATTATAGTTTAAAGTCTGGTATTGTGATGCCTCCTGCTAAGGATTGCTTTGGCTATTCTGGGTCTCTTATTTTTACAAATGAATTTCACTATTGGTTTCTCTATTTCTATGAAGGTCATTGGGATTTTAATTGGAATTGCCTTGAATCTGTACAACACTTTTGGTAGTATGTCCATTTTGACAGTATTAATTCTGTCAATCCAAGAACATGGGAGATCTTTCCATCTTCTAAAGTTATTGTTAATTTCTTTCTTTAGTGTTCTTTAGTTTTTGTGGTAGAGGTCTTTTACCTCATTTTTGTTAGAGTGATTCCCAACTATATTATTTGTGTGTGTGTGTGTGTGTGTGTGTGTGTGGCTGTTGTGAATTAGGTAGTTTTCCTAGTTTCTCTTGCAGAGGATTTGTCACTTACGAATAGAAATGCATTAGATTCATGAGTGTTGATTTTATATCCTGTTACTTTGCTGAATTCACTTATTAGTTCTAGAAGTTTTCTGGTAGAGTTTTTTGGATCCTCTAAATACAAAATCATGTCATTAGCAAATAGTGATAACTTGAGTTCTTCTTTTCCTATTTGTATTCCTTTAATTCTTTGGTGTGTCCAATGGCCATAACTAGAGTTTCAAGGATGACGTTGAATAGAGGTGGGGAAAGAGGGCATACCTCTCCTGTTCCAATTTTTATAGGGAATGCTTTCAGTTTTTCTCAATTTAGAATGATGTTGGTCTTGAGCTTAGCATAGATAGCCTTTACAATGTTGAGGTTCCTACTATCAATGTTGAGGTTCCTAGTGTTCCTACTATCCCTAGTTTTTCTAGTGTTTTAAGCATGAAGAGGTTCTGTATTTTATCAAATGCTTTTTCTGCATCTATTGAAATAATCACGATTCTTAACTTTAAGTCTGTTGATGTGGTGAATTACACTTATTGATTTCTAGATGTTGAACTAACCTTGCGTTCCTGGGATGAAACCCCCTTGATCATGGTGCACTGTCTTTTAAATATGTTTTTGTATGCAATTTGCCAGAATTTTGTTAAGAATTTTTGCGTCTGTGTTCATCAGGGATATTGGTCTAAAGTTTTCTTTCCTTACTGTCTTTGTCTGTTTTGGGTATCAGGGTGATACTAGCTTCATAGAATGAGTTTGGAAGGGTTCCCTCCTTTTCCATTTTATGGAATACTTTGAGGAGTATTGGAATTAGTTCTTCTTCGAAGGTCTTGTAGACCTTGGCCAAGAATCCATCTGGTCCTGGGCTTTTCTTGTTTGGTAGACTTTTGATGCCTTCTTCTATTTCGTTGCTTGAAATTGGTCTGTTTGAAGTTAATTCAGTTTGAGTGGATCCTATATCTCTAGAAATTTGCCTTTGAAATGTTTTATTTTGTTGGAGTATAAATTTTCAAAATAGCTTCTAATTATGTTTTGTATTTCAGTAGTGTCCATCATGATATTTTCTTTTTCATCACAAATTTTAGTAAGTTGAGTTTTCTCTATCCTTCTTTTTGTTGATGTGGCTAAGGGTTTACCAATTTTGTTTATTTTTTCCTAGGAACCAACTTTTTGTTTTGTCTATTTTTTCAATTGTTTCTTTTGTTTCAGTTTCATTGATTTCAGCTCTTATTTTAATTATTTCCTTTCTTTTCCTATTTTTGGTGTTGACCTGTTCTTCTTTTTCTAGGGCTTTGATATATGTTAGGTCATTTATTTGTTGACTTTTTATACTTTTAATGCATGAGTTCAATGCAGTGAATTTTCCTCTTAGTACTGATTTCATAGTGTCCCAGAGATTTTGATATGTTGTGTCGATGTTGTTTACCTCTAATTATTTTTTTTATCTCTTCCCTGATGTCTTCTGCTATCCATGCATTACTCAGTAATGTATTATTTAGTTTCTAGGTATTGGAGTAATTTCTATTTTTTATTTTATTATTGATTTCTGATTTCATTCCATTATGATGTGGTAGAATACGGGGTAGTATCTCTATTGTTTTGTATTTGCTAAGGATTTTGGTTTTTGATCTCATCCTTTTCTCTCCCCCATTGCCTCTTGTCTGCTTTCCCTTCTCCCATCCTCCTTTCTCTACTCTACTAGATTTCTTTCCCTAGTCTATTCATTTGTATTTGATTGTCCTTGATGTAATATTTTCCTTCCCTCTTCTTTCCTTTATTTTACTCTCAACACGTACCTTTCTGGGCCCTCCTTATTTTCCTCATTGTATTAATGTCTCAGTGCCTCAAGAAATCAAAGACATGTTTCTGTTGCACTTTAGATTGTGTTTCTTACTCTTTTATCCCCACAACCAGGGAAGCTTCTCTGAAATATGTGGCAGAGGGGAAAAAGAGAGTTCAACAAAGAACAAGTATGTTCCTAAGGTTTTTGCCACTTTGTTCCAGTGGCCAATGCAAGTCATATGCCCAAGTCTGACTCCCATGTTGTAGGGATATAATGTACTCTTCCCAGGAGTGTTGGAAAAGTGGACATTGGTGATAAATACTACCATATCCACAGTCTCCTTTTGCTCACCTGCTACATGTTGGTGGTTCCTGCCTTGACCTTGACCTTCCTATTTCATAAATCATAAAGCGTGTGTGTGTGTGTGTGTGTGTGTGTGTGTGTGTGTGTGTGTGTGTGTGTGTTTAATAACCAGGATCAAAATCCTCCTGGAAACTGAAGATTCCAAACTCTCTATGAACAATTTTAATCTCTCTTCTGAATAAGTCACTTTGTCTAAGTACTTTCTTGTGAATTCAGCAGTCTCCAGGATAATTACCATTTGGCCATGTGGAAAAATAAGGGAGATTGATGAGGCTGAATTAGCCGTAGGCAAGAGAGGAATTGGGAGGTTCCAAGGTAACATAATCAAATTCATAGGTTTGGCAGGATAACTTTTTAAGTGGAAATTATATTGTTATATTTATTCTTATCTGTAAAATTATTATAATAATGCCTACTTTTGTAGGGTGTTTCTGAGGGTTAAATGCATTTGTGTATGTAAATACTGGAATGATCACTGGCTTACCGGGTTTGATATTACTCTTATATAAGCTATTTCAATCTCTGAATCATCAAAATAATATTCTGTAAATTGTTGACCACACATTTAGGGGAAAAATATAATAAATAATTATTATTTTAAGGGAAAATTTATTATCTTAAGGGAAAGAGAGTAAGTCATTAAATGAAATCACTGATTTTTATTTTTCACCTTGGAATTTTCACATTGAAAATGTACTTAGGCATTATCTAATCTAACTATCTATGTCTTCAAATGAGGAAAACAAGATTAGGAAAAGGGTAGCCACCTGCAGAGCCCATAGCTAGATGGGAGGTAAGCCACTTTCAGCACTCAGTGCTTACAGTGTTCCACCCAAGTACATTTCTCAAGAGACTATATTGCCATTCTGTATATAAATCAAAAAATTCACAGGCAGAGATTCAAGCCACTGCCATCCAATCATAGCATAGGTTTTCTTCTGGAGATACTCCATCTCTGGAATTTGACACTTCTCATTTTAAGTGTTACCTCAAATGGTGTCATGTGCTGGAGAGTTTGTACTGTATTGAAAGAGGCCAAGATCTTGTGGCAGGATTTGGTCTATTGGTTTGATTTGGAAAATTACACATAGCCTTTCTAGTGCCCCACAAATTAGAGTTACTGTAATTTAGTTTTAGAAGTCATTCAACATTGGTATTTCTCACTTCTTTTCAGCCACTTTGTGTTCAATGAGTTGCCATAAAAAATTAAAAACAGCTTCTCATATTCCCTGATGATATCATGGTTGCAGTTGTGTTGGATCAATTTTAAACATTCTCCAGAGAGAAGTCAGGCAATTTCTCTAACATCTGTTCATTTCAGTCATTGGGTTGTAGTATTTCAGAGTTTTTCTTTGTCTCAGATGAAGTCCAGTGTAGTTATGATCTGACTCTGTGCAAGTCCCTTCTTCATCCCTAGCTACTCGCTTCTAATCAGTGTACTGCGCATTAACTGATCTTCCAGGGCCAATGTCCTAGGAGTTATATGACCTGTGTTTTCACAGCATTACTATTGTATCACTTCTTTTTTTCCATAGTTTAATCATTTAACTTTATGTCATACTAGGCTATATGTTTGTTTCATGAAGGTAGCTTTGTAGGTTGAGTATGACTTTTGGGAAGAGAGCAGAGTGGAAACTTAGTATATAGTTTTCGTTGGTACATTTAGAGTCTAGAGATCTGTTCATTTAAAGGAAGTGAAACCTTATATGTATCCCCTTTGTAGTATTTCTTCATAGCATGCCTTCATTCATTAATGAGCCACAAAGAACAAGTCCAAAATAAGGAGAACAAATTTGTGGTTTAGAATGTTCAGAAAATACATCAGACTCTAAAATCCATGGTTGTTTAAAATCTTGTCTATTTTTCATAATTCTGTGATGGAGATGTCACAAAAACTAGTTGAACACTTCTAGTGACAGGGAACTCACTTTTTTTTTTTTTTTTTTTTTTTTTTTGCGGTACTGGGTATTGAACCTTGTGCTTGCGAGGCAAGCATTCTACCAGCTGAGCTATCTCCCCAGCCCTCCTCACTGTCTTTGATAATAATCTATTTCATGATCGAAAACTTGGATCTTTTACAAGAATTTTGTATCTTCTAATTTACACCCAGAAGAGTTTTACATTCTGAAGTTTTAGAAATAGCATATTTTCTCCTCCAGTGAAGTATAAAATATATGATTAAAAGTTTTTAAAATTCTGGAGGTGTCTGTGTGAGTGAGTGTTAGGGGTTGTGTGTATTCCATTAATACTATTATATAACAGCATTCCTAAGGCCGGTTAATTTATATGGAATAGAAATTTGTTTCTCACAGAGCTGGGAAGTCAAGATACAAGGTACCAGCATGTTCAGTGTCTTGTAGGACTAGTCTCTGCTTCCAAGATGATGCCTCACCTCATTAAAGGCATGAAGCCAGAAAGGGTCTAGACTAGTTTTTCTAGTCTTTTTATGTAGTTGCTAACCATTTCTGAGGACTGTGTCATCATGATCTAATCGCTTTTGAAAAGTCCAGCCTTTTAATAGTATGATAATGGCAGTTAAGTTTTAATACATGAATTTCGAGTGGCATTAATTACCATAGAGAATATAGAGAAATATGTATATATACAGTGTATATTCTGTGTATATATATACATTTCTATAGTATATTCTGTATATAGACATATATATCTATCCATCTATATACATAATTCACTGCTGTGACTTCAATTACAATGCATATGTAACATCTGTGCATTTATAACTCCAGGTCTGAGCTTTTTCCTGAAATATAGAATTATATTGCTAAATACTGCATTACTTAAACTTCTTGAATTTACCAAAGGCATCTTACATTGGCCAAAGATTTTTGTTTGCTGCAAAATCCATTGTATTACTACCCACATTATTTATTCATCCGTTGAGTCTCTAAAACAGAATACCTCAAGTTAAAGTCTGACAAACTCTTTTTTTTTTTTTAACCTAATCAACCGTTAATTTTTTCCCTAATTTTATTTAGAGGGTCTTGATTCAGTTTTTTTCTATCATACTATTTTGTAATTCTGTTTTTACATACCTCTCCCTGATCCTGTGTAGACTCTGAAGGCAGAGACTGTGTTTTATTTATTTTTCAGTCTTCAACACTTAGTTACATCTCTTACACTAGTGTCACTATTCAACCATTTGTTAAATACTTGCATACATATGGAAAAGGGTAACTTTGTGGCACTCATTCTGCCCTGTGGAAATTCATCATTGACAATTTTATCTTTTTTTAATCTCTTTGGAAATTGAAGGTATCCTTCTTTGCATACATACAGAGCTACTTGGGTGCTGGGGTTTGAAGTGTTAATGATTATTGTCTGGTAAAGTTGTGTAATTTTAGTTCATAGCTATTTCTTGTACATTTTTCTATTTTAAATTTCTCATAATGAGTATATATAGTTTTTCCAGAGCCAATAATACTATTCCAGTGTATATTGTATCATTTTAATTAGTAAAGTACTTGCCAAACTCCTGAAAGATAATCTTTTCCCTTGCCCATTATTCTTTGTAATGTAAAAGAGATAGAGTTGATGATGTCCATTATTTTAAGCAGTGCTCTTTCATCAGGAGCATGAATGGATTGTAGTTTAACAGTTAGCAGAGTAAAGGATGCAGTTGGAGATTGAATGTTACATGTGAGTGGCAGGGAAGATACCTGTGTCTGTGTTTGTGTTCTGAAAGGTGCTTTTGTAATGCACAAAGGAGTGAGAATGAAGGAAAGTGAAAGTGTTGACGAGTGTTTTTTCTTTTCTGAAATTCCAATGATGCTGACATCCTTTTCTGAGCAAATAGCACTTGTATTAAGAGCAGAGGAAAGAAGAATAGAGAAAATGGGCTAAAATAAACCAGCTTAGAAGACAGGGTGGCAATTTACCAATATTATGAAATTTATTTTTCCTTCTCTCACTATACTTTTATGAGAATCAGTTCAGTGAAAAAGACGTAAAATATTGCTCAATAGGAGCAGATAAATCTTATTTATACCTATACAGCTAAAATGAAGATTTTTGAATGCAGACTAATATTTCTAGTAAGAAGAAAGCCTGTTCTGTAAAATTTATATCTATGTATTAAAACTAGTATATATAGAACAAATGTAAATTACATTGGGATTTTCTGACAGTAAAAGAAGATAAAAGTAGAGGCTAACCAGAAACAATATACATCAAATTAATAATCTAGAATTATTCATACATTTAGAAACTGTGACCTGCTTGTGAGAAATGGTAGTATTCATAGAATTAATATCTCCTGTTTTTCTCTACTTCTCTGGTAGTTCCTCTCTATATGTAGATGATTCAGAATTCCAATATCATTAAACTTTATTTTGATAACAGTGTATGCTAGTTTGGGTCTTAAATGTCTCCCAAAGGCCCATCTGTATGCTAAAGGCCTGCTCATCCACCATGACACTATTGGGGGTGGAACACTTAAGAGGTGGAGCATAGTGGGAGAAAGTTAGGTCAGTGAGGGCGGACCCTTGAAGGGGATATTGGATTTCCATTCCTTCCTCCTCTCATTGCTCTCCAGCCCATCATGAGATGACCACAGTGAGGTGAGAGACTTTGCTGCAGCACCTACTCCCAGTTCATCATGTTTTGCCTCCTCTCAGTCACAAAAGCAAGAGTCATCCAACTGTAGACTGAAACACCAGTAACTGTGAGTCAAAATAAATCTTTGGTCCTTATAAGCTGATTATCTCAGGTCTTTTGTCAGTGATGGAAAGCTAACTAACAATGTGCTTTTGAAAAAATAGTAACTTTTGTTCTTTCATTAATAAAAAAAAGAAACAAAAACTTTACTTACTTCCTCTTGACTTATGGTACAGTGGCAGTATAAATATGGGATGCTGAAATATTTCTGCTTTTAAAACAGTTGTTTTTGCTCAATGTTGTAGAGATGGGAAAATTGGAGAGGGTTATCTACTCCCTCATATAGTACTTTCTTTGTGAGAAACTGAGGCAAGATATTCCTGTGCTTTGTAAAAATAATAGTTACAAATTCCTCCTAGAACTTAGATACAAATTACTCTGCAGACATTGGACTGTAACAAACAACACTTCCCTTTTTTTTTTGGGTACTATGAAGTTTATGGCAAAGTTTTGGGGTCATCTGTGCTGTTGACAAATATTTCACAGCTCTTAGAGGAAAAAAAGAAGTTTTGAGTTTAATACTTGCTAATTTCTGAGTTGCAAACTATTGTACCTTGGCTGATTTCAGTCTATCCACATAACATCACAAGAAGTGAAGTTGAAGAAGTGTGTACAGTTAGCGTTTGTAAGCTGGTATGTAGCAGCTCCATTATATTTATGACTTAATCATGTGCCTTTCATCCATTTTCCTGTTCCCAAACTTTTTGTCTCCACCCCACTTGTTCACCACAATTTTTGCGAATGTTACCCTGTTTGGTTGTCACATGTTTAAGATAGCTGAAATTCCCTGGAATAAGAAAAAAAATTTTAAAAAAACATTAACTGATTAGTAGAAGGCTCCATTTAATAAATGATTTCTGGGGCTCTTGTCCCACCTGTCTTTGGTTTCCTTGGCAGTAACCACTAGAAGATATTAGTTCCCATGAAGGATTTCCTACTCCTTTTGTTCAGCTTTTTCTTCAGAAAAGAATAATGCAATATTTTAAGTAAGTATATTGCTTTACAATTTATCATGTTACTATGGGCATTAGCTTGTCTATTGCCCTAAAGCCCAGTGAGTTAGAAAGGGAAGATTCTACCATCCCCAATTTTTAGATGATGACCCCAAAGACTAAAAACATAAATCTTATAAGTAGTAGATTCTCTCACCCTGCTTTTTTGCTATCAAGACCCTAAAGAAGAAAGTATAATTCCTATTACTCTTCTTCAGGAGATTAGAGTATATTAGATATTGTTTTAGGATATGGTAATTAGTCCTTGCATGTGAGAACATTATTGCTGCTAAATTTTAAGCATTACTATGATTTTGAATCCTGAAGATAATAATAATGTACCTTCATCTTCATCTCCTATGTATATATTTGCTTTTAAATTATGAAATAATGAAATGGATGATAATTGTAGAGATTCTGTTCTATTGCAGGACAATTTTTCAAGAAAATGACTGCCACTATGGTTGAATACCAGATTTGAGTATCTGATAGCTATCTTCTAAGGGGCTGTTAAGTTCTGCATAATTTATTTAAGCTGTGAAATCTATAGATGTGAGGTGGTAAATGCCTTGCATTAGACAGCATTCAGAAATAACCTCTCAAGTTAGTTCCATCTTAACAGGAACCAAATCCTAGTACTCTCTAGAAGGTCCAGTGAGGAATTTTGTGCAGCAGCAATCTACTTTCTTTCTTCCAGACTACCATGGCTTACTGGTTAGAGAGGTACTCTGATGGTGAGCTGCAGAATTGCATTTACAAGCGTTTTTACAGCTCTAATATTGATGCTCTGGTAGTGTCCAAACTGCTCCCCACCCCACCCCCACCGCCCCGCCTTGCATTAAAATACCCTACAAGACCCTGCACTGTTGGGAAGCAGTGACACCTTATTTAACAGCAGCTAATCAATATAAAACAAGCCTCCCCTTTGTTACAGCAGTGCTATTGATAGACTGCTCCTCCCTTTTAATTTTTTATTATTTTGCATTGATTTCTGAAACTCAATTCTGTATCTTATTTTTCTTCCATCAGTAACTGTGAACTGAGCCCTATCTAACTAGAAATCTAACATCCTTTTTCAATCACAAATCACCCAACTTAATTAAGGAACAATTCGTTGAGGGTTTTAAAAAAAATCATTCAACTCTGCTCTAATCAAATTTAATGTGAAATACATTAAGCGCAAGATTTTGGGGAGCTTGCATGTAGAAAATTCTGAAAAGACAAGATTATTGCTGTTGTACATGGTTTTAGGGAGTAAGCTGTCAAATTTTCCCCTTTAGCCTAGCGAATATAGGGGGAAATTCAGACATATACCTACCATTGACACTAATAGGGATTTGTCTTCTAAAGCCTGCTGTATCAATAGGAGAAGAGCCTTAGATTTCTTTTTTCCTTTCTTCCTTCCTTTTTTTCTTTTTAAATCTGAGCTGTATTGTCTAGAATAAAAAATTAGTGCCAGCCACATTGTCATTGTTGCTCTTGAGTGCTAACCCCTAATGTGCCAAACATAGGTTAATCTTATTATACATGTAGACAGAGAAAGTAATTCAGTTGTGGGTATGTATTCACGTGCATGTACATTTGTCCAGTTGTTTGCATTGGACTGAAAATAAGCAAAGACATGCTGGCTGATCTCTTATCACATCTTAATTATCCTTTTTGACCTATCACAAAGCATTAACAATAAAATGAAGTTTGGTTTCTTGATGATTCATAAAAGTAGATTTTTTTGGTTAGTTCTGCTCAACAATAGGCCTTTGTTTAATATGTGTTTGCTGTTAGAAAAGAAATACAAAGTCTTTGCAAAAATATATATATAAAGTACATGAGTAGAATGAAATACTAATTGTCCCTACTCCTACTTGTCACATAACTGTTGAATTGTTAAAATCTTGGTTTGCACAGCCTCAAAATCATTGTCTATTATTTATCCCCGTAAATAATTAGCCCACCTTATTTGGGGTAAAAATTATACAGAATATTATGTTAAATCCTTACATAATTTGTACAAATTAACAGAGACTAGGTCATAAATTATTTTAGCAGTTTTATTTTTTTAACCATTATTTTAAAAGTTACTTTGGCAAGGCATCCAACATCAACATTGAATATATGTTTGCTATAAACATAAAATTATAGTTCATTTGCTAAGTGACAGAGTGTTGTGTGTTATTTTAAAATTAATATTTATTATCAGGGTCAAAATTTCAAAACCTAATTATTAATACAAATAATAAAATAAACCATAAATGCAAGTGGGAACTCTGGATAAATTGGAAGCAAGAAACCACAGGACCAGTAGCAAAAAGGGCTTCTGGAATCAGGTCAGCTGAAGCTGACAAATCAAAATAACCTATAAAAGAAAAGGCACTTAGAAAGGGAAAAGACTGCAGATTTCCAGCTACACCTGATGATTTTTCCATTCTAATTTTCATCCAACAGTACTCAACATGGATTAGGCACTAATAATATGCCCAGCATCAGCAGTGGCTGCCAGAAAACTGAGAGCCAAATTTAGAGCCATTCCTAGAAAATACTTAGCATCTGCCTTTTAAATTTCATATTGATTCCATTTTTTGTACTCATTCTTGCATTTTCTTCTTAGTTTTTCTTTTTTTAAAATTAACAATATCTTCTACATCATATTAAGTCACGTCTGGGATATGAAACACAAGATATATTAGCTAAGCTAGAAACTGAGAGGAATAACGTATAGAGTGAGAGATGGTTTCTGATCTTAAAGAAATTACAGTTTGGAATTACAAGCCGCTAGTGGAATTTCACAAAAAGAGGTAAAACAGTTGGAGTCATGGCTTAATAATGCACTGTGTCTAGCCTGCCTAGGTCACCTAAAGTTACCTAATTGTAATCATTGCTAATGAGCCATTTTGGACATTGAATAAGTGATTTGATTTGGTTGTTTGGTTTCCATTTCTGGAAAAGGTTTAACATATTTAACTACTTACTTAAATAATTTGGACAAAGTTTCTATTTTTTAATTGAGAGACCAGCACCTCTGAAAATGTAAAGCAATTAGAATTTCAGCACTAACATGTACAGAATCATCAAATTAATCAGCAAGATCTTACAGCCAGATTAAAATTACCTGAGTAGGATTCTTGAATTTAGAACATTAAAAAACTAAATTAGTTGAGAGTCATAACTCTTAAATGAGAAATTTTATCTTAGAAACAGATGTAATTAATGATTACCTGTATTAGATGAATATGGTTGTTTATACCTTCTCATTAGGCAATGGGAAAACTTTTCTAGTTGCTTGAATCTAAACTAGTTCTAATTGCATGAGGTAATTTTAACATAGCTTAATCCTTTTTGGAGTTGTCTTTACCTTGAGATTCATGTTTTTCCCCTGCTGGCTGAAGCAGGAGTGACTTCTTGAAGGAAAACAAAATTGTTTGTTTGAACTTTTTTTTTTTTTTTTTTTTTTTTAATATTGAAAGTCTAACAAAAATGAGGCAAAATATACAAAATTTAAATGCTTACATATACTCTTGGAATTATCACCCAGATCAGTATAGAAAATATTGCCAACATTCCAGAAAGCCCTTTTTGTGCTCCTTTTCAGCAACAATGCGAAAATGATGTGTTATTCTGATTTTTTCACACTACAGAATAGTTATGTCGTTGTTTAAATTCATGTCAGTGGTGTCACATAAAGTATATTTTGTCTTATTTTGCTTAACATAATTTTGTGAGATTGATCCATGTTGTGTCTATCTATTGTTCATTCCCCTTCCTGTGTAGTAATCTTATATATGACAATTTTTTCAAGCTGCAAAATTTTCATTCATTGTGCTGTTGGTAAACATTTGGGTTCTCTTAAGTTTTGAGCTATTATGAATAAAGTTGCCATGCAGTCCTCATCTAGTATAGTTTCTGGGCAGTGAGCATAGGCAACTGGTAATGTTG
This sequence comes from Sciurus vulgaris, assembly GCF_902686455.1. NCBI lineage: Eukaryota > Metazoa > Chordata > Mammalia > Rodentia > Sciuridae > Sciurus > Sciurus vulgaris. Next base: position 50,406,104 of record NC_136473.1, read on the forward strand.
TGAAACTACTGAGAGAAGATAGCCTGTTGATCCATGCCTTTTCATTCACATAATAGTGAACTGGAAAGAAGTTCACTCCTTTAAAATAATGAGGACACAAATTTATCTATCAGAGCAAGTTTACATTTCTGTGTGCCTGTTTCGTTAGCACATCCCAGGTCTGTCTTTTTGTCTTCGTCATCCTTGGTTCCTGTAGGGATTGCCTGGTAAGCTGTAGTTAGTGTATTTCTGAGCCAATAATGCCAATGCAGTGGTGTTTCTTTAGCATTATAGATTTCTTCTGGTATCTACTTTTCATCAGCTATAACTTTGGCAAACTTATCAGTGGATTTCTCTGCTGCTTCATACCCAGAAGATGCTTTATCATCACAAGTCTTTAAAAATCATGTCTTGTCTTAAACTTCTTTGCAACAACTTCTTTGTTGACTAATTAGTTTTCTTCAATTTTCAGTTCATTGTGATCTTTGATCATCAACATGCCATTAATTGGCATGAGTTCACTACAACATTGATAGATCCATTCTATAATAAAACAATTGAAGATATTCATTTTTAGCTTTATTTAGTGATTTTCTATTTTTTTATCAACTTCTGTTCATCATTTTTAACATTCAATAACCAACAATGTGTCAGTCTTTTTCTTTAGGTTTTATATGGTGGTCATTTCAATACCATACTCTTCCGTAAGATGTTTCACACTCACGCTGCTACCAATTACTCTGAGTTTGTTTTTTTGTGCTCTGAATATAAATATTTTATCTTTTCTTTATTACTTTTACCCCTCGGAGTACCTGCAGACTTTTTGGACATTTTCAACAACAAAAGAATCACAGTTATGCACATGGACTTGACTCCACAGCCTCTTATTTCCATTGACACATATAATTTACCTATGTTATATTTTATTACCTTTTGTGGGTGTGCTTACGTGGGGTATATGGGTGTGCATGAAAAAGATGCAACAGATCATAGGAGCTAGGAGAGTTTGTTTTTTTGTTTTTGTTTTTGTTTTTTTTAACTGTGGCAACAATCAAAATCCTATTTGTCATGCACCTGTGTGATGGCTGTGACATGTCCTGTGAAGTCAGGTGTGAAGTTTTCCACTTGTGGCATTATACTGATGTTCACCAAGTTTTGGATTTTAGATTTTCAGATTAAGGATGATCAACCTATATTCATTTACTCCTGTTCCTTCTCTTACTGATAAAACTTATATGACTGAGGTTATGCAAGTTAATGTGGTTTTATGACTGGAAAGTTGAGGTTCTAGGATTAAAATTTAGGCCTTCTTTCTCTTACTCCATTTTGATCATTTGCACATGATATTCCACCCTAGTGATTCTGAAAGTCCCAGGCATTCATCATGCCCTAGGCATGATATGATTTCTTCCATTTCTATGTTTGCTGTATGCACTGTATTGAACCATAAGTTACTTTGGCAATAAGAAAACTATGATCTTATTCTATACCCTGTCTTATGGGGCCAACCCCATAAGAAAAATAATCAAACATTTGTTTAATTGCATTTCATAATATATTTAGACGATGACTACGTTTACCAAAAACATGATGAACAACAGAAGTGAACTTGAAACTGAGAAATTAACCTGAGTGTCCAAAAAATCTTGGAAGCAGTAAAAACACTAACCTAGCAAAATATGGAAAATATGCTTTTACAAACCCTTGAACTTTACTCCAGAATTTGGTCATCATTATTTTTGTACATTGTACACTATCTTGGGGACACTAGGTTGTCACAACCAGACCAACAGGAGAGTTTGTTGAATGTATAAATAATAGCTCCATAACACTGTGATCATTTATGAGGCTCATTATGTTTCATTTCTTCTTTAATGGCAAGTTCCTACATAGGCAGAGGAATCCTGCTTGATTTACTACTTATCAGGAATAAATTACAGTTTAGAACTTGGATTTTTCATGGTTTTCTTTGTGTCAGCATAAATAAACTTAGCTAATAGGGCGATTTTCCTTTGCGTATTACACTGACTGTGAATAAAAGACTTCCTGGCTTGTGAGAAAATATTGGTAAGAGGAGAGAACTGAGTCCTTTTACCTGAAAGTGTTTCTAATGTTGAGGACCTTGGGAAATAGATGTCAACTACTGCAAGTTATCAGCATTTCTTAACATTTCAAGTTTGTGTCTTTTATTTTCCAACAACTAAAAATGTTATATTTGTAGAAGCCATTAGCTGGGGACCAGGAATTGTTCTCGATGAATTATGTAGGCAGAGGTGTCTGCTCATCCTTGGAGCTGCCCAGCATCATCATCACCATGTATTGGAATCTAGAATGAGGACTTTACAAGATTGGAGGGATGATTCACAATTTTAAAGTTACTGAAAGAGAAAGTGAAATGTCATTTCTAGGTCTTTATTCGGAGTGATTTCTTTGCTCCAACGCCTTCATTTCATTGGCAGAAACAGCTTTTCTGTATTAGTTAACATTCAAGGAATAGTTTCAAGTTTTACAACTGCAAAAGGGACATTATTTTTATCTGTGTGCTGGAGGTTATTTTGAGTCTGAATACAAGGGCCTGATTCAAAAAAATCTCAGCCTGAGTTTCCCAGTAGGATGCTCAAGTCATGGAAATTCACCAGAGGAGAGCATGTGGGTTTCTATGATACTGAACCAGGGCTGAATTTCCATTTAATCATTCTCAAAAAATCAAAAGACACTTTGGGATTAAATGACCAACCTTTTAACAAGGAATTCCTCAGCTAGAATGACCAATTAGCATTTAAACTGCGAGAGTGGGTTATGTAAGAGGAAATGAGAAACTAAAACAACAACAACAAACTTTCTTTATTAGCTAAAAAAACGAAACAAGAAGCCTGGAGTTATCATAAAACAAACATTTTCTTCTAGGATAGGAAAGATTCCACAGGGATCTTATTCCAAGAATAAAAAGAACTCAAATTATTTACCTAATCTCAAGTTTGAGCTTTAATTAACAGAACATACAGAAGTGATTAATATTTGAAGCCTACTAATTTTTCACATCATATTTAATGAATTCAAAAGCTTGGTTTCTGTGACTTAAAGTTCATTGTTTAAAAACAAATTTATGTAATTTTATGTATTGGAAGAATAATAAATTCTAATTTGAAATGGACCAGATTCAGTCTTATGCAGTTTTCTTCAACCTTTGGCTTATCTAAACCTGCATCCCAGTCTTCAACGTGCACCTCAGGGGTTTAGAGACCAGATGGAGTAAGAAGTTGGCTTAGGAAGAAAACACATTTCTGGTATGATTGCACATGAAGGAAAAGTAAAACTTCCAGAAATGTAATTTGAAAATAGCTTTTAGACAGTAATTTATTATCTTACTTCATGTATCATCCACTTTTAGATTTAGCTTTCACCAGACTCATTTTGTAAATTGTTTCTCCACCAAAACTTAATAATATTGTTATTATGTATGCTTATATGCATAGTTTAGTAGAATAGTAAGTAATTTAGATGATGATCATCAGTGTTGTACTTTGCAATGAACTTCTTGTCTTCTCAGTCCCTCACTATGGTGTCCCCAATAAATTTCATGACATGGACTTTTCTCATAGTAGGTTAAGACCAGCAGTTGAGGACTGATGGGGATCAGGCACATTCTTCTTGTGGCAGAGTAAGAAGTGTAGAAATTTGATTAAGATCTAAAATGCAGGATCTTTTCATTGGTAGAGCAGATGATTACCTAAAATCATAAAAATTATGAAAATCCATGCTTTTCCTCACCTACCTCACCATGGCCCAACATGCCAAGATCTTTCATCGTGGAATGAGTCAGAATTTTGCCACAAATAATCATTTTGGTTTATGTGGATCTTCATATTCCAAAAATGGACAAGATTATTTTGTTTGCTTTATGTAAAAATGAATATAAATAAAGGTAAACAGATGTGCACATGTATTAACATTATTAGTTAATTCAGGCTACTCAGACAACTGGAAATATGAAAATATTATAAAGTATCACTGTAACATAAACATTAGTTATAACCACATTAATAGATTGACTATCGTTTCAATATATTGTGAATACTTGTGTATATATAAATACATACATAATATATACATACATATACTAAATATACTTAATGAATCATGAATTATTTTAATTTTTATATTTAATAAATTATGAATTATACTGTACATGCCATTTGGAATTTTTTATTCATCGAGGCATTATCATTATTCTTTTTCTTTAAATTTTGATTTGTTCTTTTTAGTTATACATGACAGTAGAATCTAGTTTGATATATTTATACAACATGAAATATATCTTATTCTAATTAGGAGACCAGTCTTGTGGAGGTACACAATCTTGAGATTTGCTGTAGTGTATTCATATATATAAATAGGGAAGTTATGTCAGATTCATTCTACTGTCTTTCCTATTCTTATACCCCCTCCCTTCCCTTCATTCCCCTTTGTCCACTGAACTTCAGTTTTATCCCTGCCTTGTTGTGAGTTAGCATCTTATATCAGAAAGACCATGAGATCTTTACTTTGGGGGGATTGTCTGATTTTACTCAGCAAGATAGTCTCCAGATCCATCCATTTACCAGCAAATGTCATAAAATATTCTTTTATATGGCAGAGTAATATTCCCTTGGGAATCTGTAACACAATTTCTATATTCATTCATCTGCTGAAGGGCACGTAGGTTGGTTCCACAGCTTAGCTGTTATGCATTGAACTGCTATCAATATTGATATGACTGTCACTATAGTATGCTGATATTATCTTCTTTGGATATACACCAAGGAGTGGGACAATTGGGTGAAATGGTGGTTCCATTCCTACTGTTTCCAGGGTGGTTTCCCAATTTGCAATCCTGCCAGCAATGTTTGAGTGTATCCCATTGTTGCCAGTACTTATTGATACTGGTTTTCTTGAAAGTTGCCATTGTCACTGGTATGAGGTGAAATGTCAGTGTACTTTTAATTCAGATTTCTCTAATTGCTAGAGATGTTAAACATGTTTTCATATATTTATTGACCATTTGCATTTCTTCTTTTGGGACGTATCTGCTTAGTTCTATGCCCATTTATTGATTAGGTTATTAGGTTGTGTGTGTGTGTGTGTTAAGCTTTTTGAGTGCTTTGTATATCCTGGAAATTAACACCTTATCTGAGGTGCAAGTGGCAAAGATTAAATTCATTCTGTAGGCTCTCACTTCACACTCTTGATGGTTTTCTTTGCTGTAAAGAAGCTTTTTAATTTGATACTATCCCATTTATTGATTTTTTAAAAAATTTTACTTCTTGGCTTTTGGTGTCTTGTTGAGAAATTCAGTTCCAAAGCCAACACGTGGGAGCGTTGGGCCTTCATTTTCTTCTAGTAGTTGAAGGTTTTCTGGCCTAATACCTATGCCTTGAGTTGAGTTTTGTGCAGGGTGAGACATAAGGGTTAAATTTCATTCTGCTATGTGTGGATTTCCAATTTGACCAGCACCATTTTTTTTTTTTTCCAGTTTGACCAGCACCATTTTTGTTGAAGTGGCTGTCTTTTCTCCAGCGTATGCTTTTGGTGCATTTGTTTAGTATGAGACAGCTGTTTATGTGGGTTTGTCTCTCTGTCTTCACTTCTGTTCCATTGGTCTTTATGTCTGTTTCGTTGCCAACACCATGCTCTTTTTGCTCCCATAACTCTGTAGTGTTATTTAAAGTCTGGTATTATGATCCTCCTACTTTACTTTTCTTGGTAAGTATTGATTCGTCCATTCTAGACCTCTTGGTTTTCCAAATGAATTTCATGACTGCCTTTTCTATTTCTATGAAGAACATCATTGGAATTTTAAGAGGAATTGCATTAAATTTCTATAGTGCTTTTGGTAGTATGTCTATTTTGAAAATATTAATAATTCTGCCTGTTTATGAACATGGGTGATCTTTCCATCTTCTAAGGTCCTCTTCAGTTGGTTTCTTTAGTGTTCTGTGGTTTCTATTATAGAGGTCTTTCACAAATTTTGTTAGATTGACTCCCAGGTATATTATTTGAGGCTATTGTTAAGTGAAATGGTTTTCCTAGTTTCTCTGATTCATCATTGGAGTATAGAAACAATTGATTTATGGCTATTTTATATCCTTCTACTTTGCTGAATTCATTCATGAGTTATAGAAGTTTCTTCTGGTGGAGTCTTTTTGGTATTCTAAACATAGGATCATGTCATTGGCAAATAGATAGTTTAAGTTCTTTTTTTCCTCTTCTTATCCCTTTAATTTTTAAATTTCGCCTAATTGCTCTGACTAGAGTTTCAAGGACTATGTTGAATAGAGTGATAAAAGGTCATCCCTATCTTGTTCTAGTTCTTACAGGGAATGCTCTCAGTGTTTCCCCACTTAGAATGATTTTGGCTTTGGTTTTCTCATATATAGATTTGCAGTGTTGAGGTATGTTCCTTCTATCCCTATTTTTTCTTGTGTTTTAAACATGAATGGGTTCTTTATTTTGTCAAATTCTTTTTCTGCATCTATTGAGATGATCGTGTGATTCTTGTCCTTACGTCTTTTGATGTAATGAATTACATTTATTGATTTCCAAATGTTGAACTAACCTTGCATCCCTGGTAGGAAACACACTTGGTCATGGTACACTATATTTAAGATGGCTACTGCCTTGGCTTTCTGTGGACAACCAGGAGACGCACAGTGTTTTTCCAACTTGAGGATATAGTGTAGCTCAGCCTCTGGATCAGCTGCATTGTCCTTGATCTATGATTTCTTCTTATCAGTCCATCCGTGGTATCACCTGAAATGTGGATTCCCTTCTTCCCTGTCCCCACTTTGCCATCAGTGGATCAGTTCTGGAAGCTACTGGTGTTGGTAGTGGGCTTTTTTCTTTATTTTATTGTATCCAACCTTCTGAGTCCCCAAGCTGTTCCGAGTCCACAGTTAATTCCCAGAACACTCCCTTTTTCACCCACTTCACTGAGAAGCTGTTTATCCATTTTCTTGGTCTCTTGCTGCAGAGCAGCTTGGAAAGCAACCTCCTCTACTCTGCCATCTTCCCCATCATATTTATTCTTTTATTAGATTGTTCTTGTTGGTTCCATACTGTTCATCCATAAAATATTTTCATGTATTTGAACTTTTATCATTGAACATTTAAAATTATTTTTGATTTTTCTTCCATGTTAAACAATGTAGTAATTATATTCCTATGAGATTCTTTGCACACTATTTGATTTTTCTCTTAATAGAGTAAACGTTGTATGCCATAGGGTAATTGTATTTTAAAATTTAAATTATTTAATGTTTATCATTTTACTACAGTAATAATGTATGTACCTTCAACGTAAAAATAATTAAAATTGTAATCAATTATTGTATTTCTTACAGGGTTGTAGGCACTGTGCTATTACACATTGTTTCATTTAATCTTCAGTAAAACATTGTCAAGTTGCTTTTTATAGCATTTCAGTCTTACTGATAAGGACACTGGTACTTAGTTTGAAAAGTTTGTGCAGAGCCAATAGTTACTAAGTGGCAGAGTTGATTTATTCTAGGATTGGTTTTCAAAAGGGCGATGCAGTTTGGAAATCATAGACAGTTTTAATTTTCACACAGAATGGGAAGGTGACATATTTTGAGAAGAAGGTTCAAGAATGTTAAATATCCTGCAATGAATAAGATTGTTCACGTGACTTCACAATATTTTGCTAGATATTCATGTAAGAAATTGTCTAGTTTTTCAAGTCTAAAACTTAAATCTCTTTTAGACATCAATGTGAATAACTTCTACAGGTTTTAATACAAAATTACTACATATGTAAAATTTACCCAAGTGAGGATATATACCTGAATACAGATTTGGATTTTTCAGAACTTTACCAAGAGTTGTTCAGCATCTTGGAAACTCAGGTCACCACTATAGTACGTGAGTCCCAGCACAATATACCTATACCCTTCTAAATTTGGAGTGGTCAATTTCATAGAGATTCTGGTATAGGTGCACAACACAGCATTTTATAAAATCTCATGGGGTCATTGTGCCCATGCATGAAATATATGGCTTTATTATAAAACTCATCCCTATTTTACATTGGAACATTGTAATAACTGCATAGAACTTTGTGCTTAATTACAAGTTCATTTTTTCCAAAAGAATTAATAGTTTGCCTAAGCTATTAACTCTAAAAAAGTGGGTAAATAAACTGATAGGATTGAGGGTGAAAGATACATGTCTGGAGGACTGGGTCATTTTTCTTGCTAAATATGCACTTAAACGTGTGAACTCTGAGATAATATGCTTGTGTTTTTTAATTGGTAGTCTTGATCCTCCAGTGATTTAAATCAACATTTTTAATGAAACAAAGAAGAAAAAACTAGACTGGAATGAAGTGGAATAGAGTGGAAAGGAATGGTGTGTAGTGTGCAGTGCAGTGGAAAAGATGGGACAGGGTGGGACAGGATGGGATGTCATTGTTGTCTCCATTTGATGTATTTGTGCTTATACCAACATGCTGCAAAAAGTTTTTCCTTGGGTCGAAATGTTGAAGGTTGGTGAAGCACACTACTGATGTTTTTACTGCAAGAAAGAAATCTTTTGAGGAGCCACTCACTCATCCCTCCCTGAGAAGGAAAGTTGATTTTCATGGTGATTTGGGAAAGAGGAAGAAACCTGAAGATATACTTGTATTGTGTGTTTATTTCTCAGTTTTCCTGAATGGAGGTAATAATGCTGGGTACAAATTCAATTTTTTTATTTTTCATATTTACCAGCATGGGGGGCAAACCCACTGATTCTGCACAAATTCACTTCTAATATACTTTGAATGTCTTTGTCCTCCCAAACTTTGTATGTTGGAACCTACTCACCAAGATGGTGGTATTTAAGAGGTGAGACCTATGGGAAGTGATTAGGTCATGAGGATTCCATCCTTTTGAATGAGAGGCCCAAGGGAGTTGACTGTCATGTGAGGAATGAGCCTTCATTGGAAACTAGATCTCCTGGCTTCGTGGTCTTGGATTTCCTAGCCTTCAGGACAGTAAGCATTAAATTTCTGTTGTTTGTAATTGACTTAATCCAGCATAATTTGTCATTGCAGTCTGAATGGACTAAGACAATTTCTCATCCTCTTTGATGTACTTAACTGTTGTTGAATGCCCTTGCCTCTAATACAGGAATCAGAGCTTTTGTTGCTACTTTGTATCATTAATCAGTTTTAGAGTTACAAAGTAGATAGAAATTGTTCTCCACATCCTTGCCTCCCTCTGCTTTATTTCTCTCCCCTCCCTTCATTGCAGTTTGGGTCACAGAGTTTATGTCCTCATGATGCTGTCTTATCCTGGATTTTTAGACTTCTCCACTTCAGTGATCCGTAAAGTGATTTTTTTTTTTTTTTTGCTTTTTCTCCTTCTTTGAAACCTACTTGATCTTTATCTCATTACTCTGTGGCCTTACAGATGGCCACCAAGTTATTTTTTGATACATGCATTCAGACTAAAATAGCAATAGATTTTTATGTGACACTTTCTATGGGGTATTTTTATTTTTAAAGGCAACAGAGTACTAATGAAAAGGAATGAAAGTAGTGTAAAAGACATATCTGACTGGGGTGAAGGAAGGTGGTGGCAATTAAGAGAGTTCTTATAAGGAGACCATAAGATCTGGTCTTTGTTAAAGTTCTAGACACTGATACATGAAAACAATTAAGCCATCACTATATTTAAAAATATATTATCTGGAAAAAAAGTATTTGTCACTCTTACGGTTTGGATATGGTTTGAGTGAGTACCCCAAAGTTTCATGTTTGGGGAGCTTGGACTCTAGTGTGCAGTAGCGTAATGGGCTCTTAAGAGATGGGGCCTAATAGGAGGTCCCTAGGTCAATGAGGGGCATTGCAGAACTTCCATGGGATTGCAGAACTCCAATCTTCCTCTGGCATTCTGTTGGAGATCTTTTTCTCCCTTACACCCTCCTGTCCATCAACCATGGAATCCTCACCAGAACCTGTGCCAGGCTGTTTGGACTTGCAAGCTCTAAAATTGTGAGTGAAACAATCCTCTTTTCTTTATAAAGTCATCTAGTCTTAATGAAGTTATTTAAAGCAAATTTAGAAATAAACTCAAGAAATTCCATTTCTGTTGCCAGCAGCTACCTGGGCAATTATAACTTGAGAATGCAAATTTATCTTTTTCCTTTTTTATGATGCTAGGGATGGAACCTAGGTCGCTGCATATAGTAGACAAATGTTCTACCACTGAACTACATACTCAGCCCAAAAAGTCATTTTTATTTGGCCTTACTCTTTCTTTGCTATTTAGGTCAATTATATGTTGAGTTTTTCTCATCTAAATCGATATTTTTTTGGTTCTTGCTTGGATCCCTCTTTTCTGTTCCCATTGCAATCATTGTATCTAGATGGAATGTTTCAGTGGCCTCATAATTTCTTGTATCCTCTGATTCATGCACATTATAATAGATATTATCTTTTCAAAACCATAGTTTTGATCATCTCACTCATTTTTGTGAAAGCATTCATATCTCCCAGTTACCTATAGAATGAAATCTAATCTTCTTTCCTTGGCATTCATGTTCCTAAATAGCATAGTTTCATCTTTTCCTTTTATTTATTGTCTAAAAAGATTGAGTTACTGCTCCCACTGACTAGCCTCCACACCTCTGCTACTCTGCTTTTGCTTACCTTCATGCCTTTATCCTATTGGTCCTATTGGATTGAATAGTCTTCCCTCGGGCTCTAGGTGCAAAATTCTATACAATATTCAAGGGCCAGGAGAAATGAAAACTTCCTCTAAGATACAGTGTTATGGTTTAGATAGCAGGTGTCCCCCAGAAACTTATGTGTGAGACAATGCAAGATAGTTTAGATGTGAAATGATTGGGTTATGAGAGCTTTTCACTGATGAGTTCATTGATAGAGATTAACTGGGTGGTAACTGTAGGCAGGTAGGAAAATTCCTGGAGAAGGTGGGTCACTGGGTTTATGCCTTTGGGGTATTTATTTTATTCCTCCTAGTTGAAGACACTCTACTTCCCAATTGCCAAGTTCTAAGCTGCTTTCTCTGCCACCACTTGAAACATGATGTTCTGCCTCACCTCAGGCCCCAAGGAATGAAGTCAGCCATCTATGGACTGAAACTTCAGAACCCATGGATCCCAAATGAATGGTTCCTCCCTTAAAATTGCTTATGCCTGGTCTTTTGGTCACAGGGGAAAAACATTTACTGAAACGCACTCACAAGATAAACATAATCTTTTTCTTTTCTCCCCAAACTTCCCTAATACTGTGACTGTATTTGTTAAACTCCTTTTGCCTGTTAATATTTTTTGAGAAAAAAGTTATAAACAATTAGGTGCACAATTCTTTGTAATATATTTTAATGTGTTCTAACAAAGGCACACACATATGTATAAAGATTGTATCCATTATCTCATAAAATTTCCAAGTGCCTTTATATAGCCAGTTTCTACTACCATTCTCTGCCAAATGCAACTATTGTTTTAATGTGTTTGACCCCAGATTATTTTTCCCATTTCCAGAATTTCATATAAAGTGAACTATTGGGTATTATACTGTCTTTTTTAGAATAGTATGTTCTTTTACTTAAACTACATTTGAGATTCAACCATGTTTTTTTCTTAAGGTATCAATAGTTAATTCTTTTCAGTGCTCAATTGTTATTATGATTTGTATATGGAATGTTCCCCAAAAGCTGATGTGTTGAAGTCTTAGTCCCCAGTGCAGTAGTATCCAGAGGTGGGACTTCTAGGAAGTGACTGGATCATGAGGACTGTAACCCATCAGTGAATTAATCTACTTGATAATGAAAAATTTGAATGGATGACTGGGAGAAGGAAACTGTAGTCAGGTGGGCATCGTGAGAGAAAGTATGACCTTGGGGACTTTATCATGTCCCGGGCTATTCCTCTCTCCTCTTTCTGTTTTCTGTCTGCCATAAGCTAGGTAACTTTCCTCCACCATGTCCTCCTGCCATGATAGTTTGCCTCACCTCAGGTCCAGAGCAATGGAAACAGCTGATTGAACTGAAATCTCTGAAACCATAAGCCAAATAGTACTTTCCTTGTCCAAGTTGTTTGTGTCCAATATTTCAGTCACAATGAAGAAAAACTGATGAACACAGTAGTACCCCATTAAATGAATAAACAACAAATTGTTCGTGTATTATTAAATATTTTGGTTATTGCCAGCTTTTTGGCTCTTATGACAATTTGTCATGATTATTCTTTTTGTGAATAGACATTTTCATTTCTCATGAATAAAAATGTTATTAAACTTGCTGGGTAACATTACATGTATTTTCTAAGGAATTGCCAAATCATAAGCCAAAGTACTTTAAACATGTTATATTCCAACCAGCAGTGTATGAGGTTTTAGTTATCTTCCTTTCCATCAACATCAGTAGTCTTTAATTTTAGCCATCTCGTGGGATTGTAATTTAAGTCACCACAGTGAAAATTTTCATTACTTTAATGATGAAAAAAGTTGAACTCTTTTTCAAACACTTCCTCAGAGTTTTTAATGAAGTATCTACCATTTTGGTCTGATTTTACATTTTTTATTGTTTGACTTTTAAAATATTTTATTTGTAGTTGACATAGTAACTGTGCATATTTATGAGAAAAATAAATGTGTACATACATACCTATAATAATTTTATATCATACATATATATAATGTAAAAAAATCAGAGCAGGGTAATTGGCATGTCTGTCAGACATTTATCATCTCTGTGTTTGTTAAGAAAAACTTCTAGAGGAATTTTGAAATATTCTATTAATCATTATCAACTCTAGTTACTGTAGGGTATTTAGAACAGCAAAAGTAATTCCTCTGATTCAACTGCTTTCTTATGCCCATTAACCATATTTTATGCATCCTTCTCCCACATATTATTTGCCTGTTCATTATTGAGCTGTAGGTTTTTTAAAAAATATATTCAGAACACAAATCCTTTGTCAGGAATATTTATTGGTTTTCTCTCAGTTTGAGTCTTGGATATGCCTGTTCTAAATAGTAATTTTCGATAAGTACAAGTTTTAATCTTGACTATAAATAATTTATCAAACCTAAATTCAGAAATCTCCTCATTTAAAATAATGTGCAGATATACATAAGTGCTCGCAAGTGAATTTCTCCAAATATACTCTCTGTAGTTAAATCTTTGAGCTAGAGTGACATGTTATTTGCTCCCAGGCTTTCAATGGATAGCTATAAGATAGAAGAAAACCACTATAGATTATAGATTTCATATTTGAGAAGTAACAAGAGGCACAGCACATGGGAATCACTGATACATGACAATTTTGAAATACTGCCATCTCTTTGAATCGAGTTTAGTTAGAACAATTCATCACTGTCATTTGGTCTCCTCTCTGGATTCTTGGTTCCTCCCTTCTGTGTCACCAGCCAGTGTTTGCACCTGAGTGCTTTCCTCAGTCTACTTCTTACAAGTAGTAGTTTAGGGTCTCTATTTTATATTGGCTTCCCCTGCCCTCCCAAAAAAGTTGTGACGCTTTCCCAGTACTATTCTCCTGAAAGTTTTTTGGATTCCTGTGCATCTTTTATTGCTTGACTTTTTTAAATATAAAAGCTCTATACATCGATCTCAGTACCATTGCTTTGGGATATAAGGCTTCCTGTAAAGCAGATGTGAGGCAATATCCTGATGATAATTAGAATCTCTAATGTAAATTGCAAAAGATATTTGGGATATGCTCATCAGAACCTTGTGGGGACTTTCTTTTGTCTTGGAGGTACTGACAAGTAACAAACAGATGTGAGCTGTGGAAACATGGGGTTAAAGAGATAATTCTATACAGGGGACACACTGTGCTAACCTCATTTTTTTTTTTCTTTTAAAAAGCAGTTTTCATGCACTCCCTGACTTAAGTCAATAGGATATGTTACATTTCTCAGCAGACAAACATGTTATCTGCAGGAGAAATTCAAGGCCAAAAAAGTCTCCATTTCAGTAAGAACACAAGTTACCCTGAAGCAGGAGACTTTTGTGACTCTGCACAGACCAAATTCTAGAACTCAGTGAGATAATGATGATTTGCCTTAACTATAAATCTGTGAGATAAATTCTGATTAGAACTAGTCAGTGTGGTCCAGATTATCCTTGGTTCTTTACCATGCTTAGTGGGGATTGGAAGTCTGTGCAATCCTACTGTCAATCAAAAGTCAAGAATGGGAGAGGGGAGGGAGGATATGAGGGAAAGTGGCAGGAGAAAGAGGGGAATCATTAACTGCAATTCCATGCATGTATGAGTTTGTCAGGATGAACCCAGTTACTATGTATGAATATAAAACCGAAAAAATATTAATAATAATAATAAAGAGGGGACCTGGGTAGGATTCTCTGGAAACTTCCCTGGGATCTTCAATAAAACTGGAGTGTAGAAGAGGTATACCATCCTTCCCCTCTATGAAAGGACCCATTCTCTGCCTTGAGAGTGCCCTCTTTTCCCTTTTCCTGACCTTTCCAATAAACTCATGCCTGCTACTCTGAGCAACATGTCAGAAATGTTTTCCGTTTGATTGCAAGACTTGGTGAGAGAGTACTGCTATGGCTCCCTCAGCTCTGCAGCAGGCCCTTGTGCTACAACATTACCACCTCAACTCTTTTTGAAGTCTTAACAAGGTTACACGGATACCCTTTGCTTCGTCTTATGCAATGTTTTCTTCAAAATTATGTATTGGACCATTGCTCTGTTTTTTCTTTTAACTTGAGAATCGTGGCGAGGCTGGAATGACGTCTTGACTCCTTCATATTTCTTTTTTTTTTTTTTTTTCACATTTTTCAATAGGCAATTAGAAGGAAGCCAGATGCCACCATCAGAATTCTAGAAATCTCCTGAACTAGATTTTTTAGTGTATTTTCTCTTCCCTGTGTGACAACAGAAGACAGTGCTGCTCATTTTCCCGTTGCCACATAATATGAACATATTTGATTTCCCTTCTGTTTCTAATAGCCTTCACCTTGCTTTTCTGTATGCTGTAAATGACAGTCTTCTCAATCTGATAATAATCTGTTCAAGATTTTCTGATTTTTGCCTGCCACCTGGTCCTGAAGACACCACCAAAATTTTAGATTTTTTGTTATAACTGCACCCCAATTTCAGGTACCAAAATCTTCAGTAATTATATAATACTGTATCAAAAAGTCACCCAAATTTAGAGGTTTAAATCAAGGATAAACATCTATTATCGCTCACAATTCCTGTGAGTCAGGAATTCTGCAGCAGCTCAGCTCAGTGTCTTTTACTCAAGGTCTCACATGAAGTTGCAGTTAATTACTATGGTCAGGGTTATCTAAAAAACTACTGTTCTCAACATACCTGAGCTGAGACAGCGAGATGTTTTAACAGCTGGGCTGTATCTGTCCAGTCTCCCACACAGGAACATCAGGGTATCCATGTAGCCAGTGTTCATAATATCTTATCTAAAGGCTCCTCAGGTATATTTTCTGAAAAAGAGAAAGCCAGAAAGAATTCATATTGTTATTTGTGACCTAGAATCCAAGGTCATTTAGCATCTCTTCTACTGTATTCTGTTATTCCGTTATAACAATGCTTCAAGTGGAGGGAATAGATATTTAACTAGAAGAAAAACATGGAATAGCATATATGGTGAAGGCTTCTTTCAAAATATAATGCGTCATATGCACTAAATTACTTTGATTGATATGTGAATGTTAAACTAACTTTATTCCTGGGTTAGATCGTGCTAATTTATGATGCATTTCCTTTTCGTGTAGAAAAGAAAATAGATTTACTTGATAATAGTTTGTAAATTTTTTTTATGATGAGAAATATTGATCTGTCATATTTTCATCCTCATCATTAGTTTTTGGGATTATGAGTGTAGAGTTCTGATAAATTATTTGAGAAATACTTTTACTCTTTATTTTTTGAAGTAGCTTATATAAGTTTGATATTATTTCCTTAAATGCCTGATAGACTTCAACAAGGAAGTCATCTGGGCTTGAACTTCCTCTCATTAGTGATTTTCAAATAGCAATTTGTTTTATTTAGCAAACATTAAGCTGTTTTGTATGTTTCTTGTATCAGTCTTGATCATTTGTGTCTTTAAGAGATTGGTTCATTTCAACTGAGATTTTGTGGCAAAATTTGTTTATAATATTCTCTTATTGTCTTAATCTCAGTAGGTTTATAATAATGTCCCCTTTTCTTTATTGGTGGGGGTGAGGCACTCAACCACTGAGCCCCTTTTTGTGTTTTATTTAGATACTGGATCTCACTGAGTTGCTTAGTGCCTCACTGTTGCTGAGGCTGGCTTTGAACTTGAGATCCATCTGCCCAAGCTGCTAAGATTACAGGTGTGTGCCACCACATCTTGCTAATATCCCCTTTTCAATTATTAAAATTGCTGATTATTGTTTTACTTTGTATTTTATCAGTCTACAGGATTATTATTTTATTGATCTTTTGATTTTCTATAGTTTATTTTCTATAGCATTGTTTTTTATTTATTATTTCAGTCCTTATAATTACTTTTTCTTTTAAAGAGTTAGATTTTTTTTTTTAAGTTGTCAATGGACTTTATTTTATTTATTTATATGTGGTGCTGAGAATCGAACCTAGTACCTCACACATGCTAGGCAAGTGATCTATCACTGAGCCATGACTCCGGCCCATGTAATTACTTTAATACACTTTATTCCTAACTTAAGATGGAAGTCTAATCTGAGATCTTTCTTTATGCAATGACCCCATGGCCTACAATCAAAAAACTGAAAGACTGAGCAACAACCAGAGCACTAACATCTGTCTGCTCAACATTTTCCTACCTGTCAGCACCTTTGTCCACTAAATTCTTACCAGAGACTTGTTTTAACAGGAGAGACCCATTACACCACATTCCCTGTGTACAACTCACTCACTTCTTCTTTCTCTCTGGAATTTCTTCAATTCTTTCAAAGTTTTCTATCTAACTTTGTCACACCGCTGGGATATCTCTCATACTGATCTTTGGTTCTACAATCTCACCAAACTTTTATCCAGAAATGAGGCTCTTAACTTCTGGAAAATGTCTAGACCAAGATGCAATACTTCTGGTTACATCTTTGTATATGGTTATAATAAGTTCCCTTGGGCATGTGACTGAATAAACTCCAGGAAGATGGGAAGGATGATGCTTAGTGGGGTGACTGACCTCCCCCATTTTCATTCTCCAATTAATGACTCAAGTGCCACCCCATAAGAGGCCCCATCCTTGTCAAAGGAGGGACCATTCTATTATAAATTGTCATCCAGACAACTTCTCAGATTAGGAGAATGACAGCTGTAGGCATTCCCAAAGATGTGAGTTACCAGGAGAGGTCAATTCTAGGGCTGGCTTAGACTTCAAAGAATATTAGGATCCAAGCTAGGAATTGGCATAGCCTGGGAAATATACCTGATCAGTAACCTTTCCTGCGCTGTGAAGAGAACCATCCATCCAAACCACTCAGACCATGAGAACCCAGCAAAGGTCTTTAGATTCCTTTTCTATTTTTTATTTTTATTTTTTTGTACCAGGGGATTGAACCTAGGAGCACCTAACCAATCCCAGCCCTTTGTATTTTTTATTTTGAGGCAAGGTCTTGCCAAGTTGCTTACAGCATAAATTGTTGAGGTTGGCTTTGAACTTGTGATCCACCTGCCTCAGTTTCCCAAGCCTTTGGGATTATAGGCCTGTGCCATGGCACCCAGCAAAGGCCTTTTAGGTTCTTTTTGCTCATGCAGTCCTAGATAACTGCATTGCATTAGGTTACACCTTTCTTGTGCAGCATGGAGTCTGTGCTGTCCCAAATATCTTGTTGTACTGAAATACGTCTAGCTAAATTGAATTGGAAACTTCCAAAATCTTAAAATTGGCTAACTCCTTAAAAAGAATACCTTCAAAAGAGCCTTTTAGCAGAATAAACTCCCAATTATGGGATATTTTCAACTGCCTACCCCCAGCACTGGTTCTCTCTTGCATTCTGACTGGTAGTTTCTAATGATCCTCCCGGAACTAGGACTAAGCATTTGCCTCCATTTAAAGACTATTCTAGATGGGTGCAGTGGTGCATGTCTATAATCCCAGAGACTTGAGAGGTTCATGTAGGAGAATCATAGGTTCAAAGCCAGCCTCAAGAACTTAGCAAGACATTGTCTCTAAATAAAATATAAAAAGAGCCAGGGATGTGGCTCAGTGATTAAGCATCCCTGGGTTCAATCCCTGGTTCCAAAATAAATACATACTAATCTAGCCTGCTTTAACAAATATTTGCAAGCCAACTCCACAAGAAACATGTTAATACCTCAAGACTCTGGATTCACTTCATACAGAACCTGAATCCAACCCAGGACACTTTAATTCAGATCTAACAGGTATGTGAGTGTCTCGTTACGTTCCAGTTACTCTGGTTGTTCAATTGGTCACTGCCCGGTCACCAGGATCTTGACACAGGACTGGATGGATATATAGCAGGTAACCAACTACTCTGACACCATGATGGGACATAATTAACTGCCTTAACTAATCATCAATGCTGATTGTCAACAAGTTGTGATCAAAAGGGGGGGAAATGTAAATTTTAAGAAAAGCAGAATCTCACCACGTGTGGTGTGCACACCTGTAAGCCCAATGACTTGTGAGGCTGAGGTAGAAGAATCGTGATTCAATGTCAGCCTAAGGAACTTAGTGAGACCCTGTCTCAAAATAAAAAATAAAAAGGATGTAGCCCAGTGATAAAGCACCCCTGGGTTCAATCCCCAATAAAGGAAAGGAAGGAAGGAAAGGAAGGAAGGAAGGAAGGGAAGGGAAGGGAAGGGAAGGGAAGGGAAGGAAGGGAAGGGAAGGGAAGGAAGGGAGGGAGGGAGGGAGGGAGGGAGGGAGGGAGGGGAAAGGAAAGGAAAGAAAGAGGAAAGGAAAGGAAAGAAAGAAAGAGGAAAGAGGAAAGAAGGAAAGGAAAGGAAAGGAAAGAAAGTGAGCAAGTTAGCAGAATCTCCAAGAAGGATCCTTCATGGCTTCCTGGGCCTGAATTCATAATGGATTCTGGTAGCCATTTGCTGATTGTAGGGTCACACAAATACTGTGTTCCAGAAAGTACCACAAAGTAAACTTTTCAGCATTTGCCTGGACATATTCTTATTTCAATTGGTAAGATAAACAGTCTTTGGTGTCAATTGGACACCTGGCCAGTGAGCTGTGATTCAAATTTTACCAATCAAGACTGAGTGCTTCCCAAACACTTGATCCATCATTGATGTAGGTGGACTGCAATGAGAACCTGGGTGGGAACTGTGTATAAGCTCTCTCTCTCTCTGTTCCTTTGAGTACCCTTTCCTTTTGTACCAAAGGCTACATCTTCCTAGTTTGCAAATTGATTTCCTTTTGTTAAAATAGACTTTCCCCCTACAGCTTTTTTTTTTTTTTTTTTTTTTTTTTTTTTTTTTTTTTTTTGCGGTGCTGGAGATTTGAACCCAGGAAGCACTCTACCAACTGAGCTATATCCCCAATCCACCTTTTATTTCTTGAATTCTTTCCTAGTAAATTTTTGTGGACATTTACTACTTTTTTTGGCCGAAGAGTTCTTTGGAATCCTACTCATTTCAGGTGTGTAAACATTTATCAAAGACCTGTTATGTTTCTGAGCTTCTCCTTGTTTGAAAACTTAACTAAATGCATCCATTGGGATGCTGTCAGGAAAAATCCCACTCATATGAATTTAATGGAAGTGAACTTAAGGATGGGACTAATCACAGAGCATAATTAAGGGAATCATTAAGGGGGTGGTGAAGCACATACAGAGTATGATAGTCAGGAGCCATTTCCACTCCTAGGCCTCCATATGCAAGAGGAAGGACCAATGTTACAGAGACAGGAGGAGCAGGTATCATAAAAGAAGGGCTTCCCAGTGGGAACTGAATTTGTGGAGGTAAACAGCCACTTTCAGAGTTTGGCAAGGCAGGGCGTGGTGAGGGATAAATTCTCTGACCTTTCCATCCTCCTACTTCTATCTCCCATCAGGCCTCCCAATCGAGTCACAGCTCAAGATGGCCTAGTTGATACAATTCCTAGGAATTAGCCTCCAGGGTACAGAGCAGGACAGAGAAGTGTGGAGAATAGATCTGGGGATGACTGTCGGGCAAATGTAGATTAACAAGCCTATGGAACTCATCAGAATTTTGGAGTAAGTAAAAGTTTTTTGCATGAACTTTGTTCTATCTGAGCACCAATGCTTTGTTTTCATATAGACATACATTTATTTCTTAGCTATTTGAACAGTCTATTGCCATATATTTGACTTACTGCCTTATAGTCATCACATTTGAATTGATACTGGGAAATGACAAGGTCATGCTTTATGTAGCAATGAAAATGACATTGTACATTTTAATATTCTAATATTGTTAACATCAATCTGACAACACAAAATCAAATGTTTCTTGCTAAGTATGGAATAGAGAAAATTCTCCAAGACTGCTTGGAGACTACAATTTTGTACACCATTTTAAGAGTGAATTGGCAGTACATACATTACATGCAACCTCAATCTCCCATACTCAACTAAAATCGGCATAGACCTCTGCTATTGTGGAGTTAAAGGACTCATTCAGCATTTCCAGGAAAGTACAGTTAGGGTACCTGACTCCATCCTGTGCCTGTATGTTGAAAAGTCCACAAAATCTAGTTTGTGTTTCAAAACAGAAGAAGGGTTATTCTCTCTCTGTTCTCAGAATTTCTGTAATGGGATTAAACTCAGTTGGCAGGAATGACTTGATTGTGCACCCTTTATTCACAGCCTACTTCCCTATCTCAATTCCTCACTTCCATTACTGGTGCTTTCTTCTCCCAAATAAACTTTTTGCATTCTAATTCTTGTCTCAAGGTTGGCCTGTGGAGGAACCTAAATGAAGAATGGTGTGTTTTCAATTCCTGCTTGCACAGATCTATGAAAGTCTATCTTCCATTACTTTCTAACAAATTATTTTTACTAAGAATTGAAAATCACCACAGAATTTCAACTGGATCACTGACTGACTGACTACCTACCATTTGCCTGGTTTTACTTCTGACACTATTATAGCTGTGTACTTCTGAGGCACTTTCCCATATATTTCTTTGTGATCTCTTTCTAAGACTAAACCAAGGTCGCACTGCAAAAAGGAAACTGTACCCTGATAAGAATGTGCTGAGACATGTTATTTCATTTAATCCTCCACCGATCCTGATAGATCATATGGATTTTAGTAATGTGATTTGTTTGGATGTTTATCTACTGTAACAGATTACATAAATTTATATAGTTTCCCTACAAATTTATATATTGCCATTGTTTATAGAAGCTCAAATACTATTTCCTTGCTTTTTTTTTTCATTATTAAAGAATAAAGAAATATGATTTCTTATTTTAGCTGTTCTTTGCCTGGAAACATTCCTCCATTTACAAATTATGACAAATAGTAAATGATTTTTATGAAAGATAAATAGGCTTAAAGAATGAATTATCAATTACTGCTTGGTGCCTGTATCTGAGTTCTATGTAAAACTATATCAGTGTATTTTAAGTTTAAGGAATATTAGTAGAGATAATTATCAATTAAAATATATCAAAATTATTGCCTGGCTAATTACTTATTTGAAGGCCAATTACTAATTTTCTTTTTCCAGGCAAACCAGGCTGGGTAGCAATTTTCAAAACTGATCATATGAATTAATATAGTAAAAACAGTGAACTTTCATAATAAAATATTAATAATTCTTAAAGAGATGGTGTTTTGTAAATTTGATTAGTATTGTAGTCAAAATTCTTTCTGAGATTTTGAAAACTAAGCACACAAATAAATTTAACCAAATACTGAAACAAGTCAGTCAAAATAATTCACAGGGAATCTATGTAACCTGTGGAAACAGGAGGCTGACATTACAAAGTGGGCAAGTGAACACATACACATAGAAATACATGCCTTTAGTGTTCTTCCCAAAATATATTTTTTCTTGACCTTAATTAGCAGAAAAATGGTCCATAAAATTCTCATTTTATTATTTAAAACAGAGGATCCAATTCCTTAAAATTCATTCAAGCAAAGTTCTACTTCAAGAAAAATAAAGTACCTTTGAACATTCACATACAATTTATAAGATATATACTGTCTCTAACTGCAGTCCTTGGAACTTAAATTATTACTGTCAGGAACAGATGGTGTTAATCTGAACTTAAGGTAAAGAACTCTATTTTAAAAAGTTTGCCTGATATTTGTAATAGTTTGCCTGATATGTTTATGCTACAAGTAAATGTATAAAATAGTGGACGCCTATAGTTTTAATAACAAAATAAAGATACCAGAAAACTTTTATTTTGTTTAATTAGTATTATTTGTGGTAATGGGGATTGAACCCAAGTGTGCATCACAGAGCAGGGTTAGAAAAATTTTAAATTAAACATCTTAACTTTTGAATAGATTATTCTCATGATTCAAATATCAAAACATTTAAATATAAATAGAGTGAAAAGTCCACCTCCTTTGCCTTCTGTTTATTGAGTACGCATATCTAACAGTCTCTCCTACTTTTACATGATAGAAGCTAATAAGTTACTTTATACCATTTTATGCTGTTTTTCACTTAGGGATATCTTGGAAACCTTAATATTAACACATAAAGAGTGGGGTAGTGATGCACACATGTAATCCCAGCCACTTGAGAGGCTGAGGCAGGAAGATCTCAAGTTTAAGGCCAGCCTCAGCAACTTAGTGTTACCCTGTCTCAAAATAAAAACTAGAAAGAAATGTGGATGTAGCTCAGTGCCCCAAGTTTATTCTTGTCTCACGGTTTTGGAGGTTCTAGTTCATGATGGATTGGTCCTGTAGCTTTGGGCTGTGGTGAGGCAGCAGAACATCATGGTGGGAATACATGTCAAAACAAAACTGCTCACCTTATGGCCAGGAAGCATATAAGAGAAAGATAAAGGGAATAATCTCCTTCAGTGATCCCTCCTCCCCCTGATGACCTAAAGGTCTCACACTAGCCCTCACCTCTCAAAGGTTCTTCCCACCTCCTGGGAACCAAACCTTTTGCAAGGATCTTTGGGGGTTACTTATCCAAACCATAGCACTGTAAGAACTACCTTATTACCCCTTGTGTGTGGAAATGTCTCTTTGGGATAAATCCCTAGAAAGGAAATTGGAGACTGAGTAGCTATGCATTTATAATTTTGATAGCTACAGCCAAATTCCTGTTTCCCTAAAGCCTAGCCAAAGTAGTGATGCCAGATATCTAGTAATGCTTTTCCATTTAGAAATATACAATGAAAAGTAGGTTACCTATTAAAGAATTGGGGTAGAAAGTGGGACAAGTTTGTTCGACAACTTACAAAGTTCACTTTCACTCAAAAATACATTCAACAGAATTTCTTGTGCACCTACCCTGTGCCAAGAGCTTTTAGGCATTTGGGATATATTCACAAACAAATCAGACTCACATTTCTGCCTGTGTATGGAACTTACATTTAAGTTCTACATTTTGGAACATTCTGCTCTTCCTCAGAATCCAGTTAAATGTCAAAATCCTGAAAATGATCCATTGAGATCCTGAGCCCTGGTGACAGAGATATGCTACAAGTGTTATTGAAAAGCTAGAAGCACTGTTACATATGATTTCGTAAGTCTCCATCAGGTCCTTTTAAACAACACACTGGTGAGAGCTCTTTTTATCTGACTCCATCTGCTGTTGGTAGTGATCAGCATACTGAGTGTATTGTGGTATCTGAGATTAGGTTGTGAAATAGGAAATGGAGTTACAAGCAGATTTGCAAGTGTATGCAAACTGTTTGGTACTATCTCTTGCTGATACTAAGGGCGTCCAATTCAGGTTTGGGGAGTAGGCAAGACAAGGTTATCGGCACATTCCTATCAGGGCACGGTTTCCTTGGTTTCCTTTTCGCAGTCTGTCTTGTTTAGGTTATTGAAAGAGATCACAAGAAGATTCCATGGAAAATATTTCAGAAACAGACAGCAGCAATACTCTATCATGCTGAACAAGGGCATGGAAAAGGGAACACGTTAGAAACTAAGAAGAAATGGTGAGTCCAAAGGAAATAATAAAGTGCACTTACTATACTATAGTATAGTTTCAGGCTTTTTAAAAAAAAATTCTCAATTTAAGCAATTAAGAGGAGAATATCTTGAAAAGTTAGCACGCACTAGATTTAATTTAGAAGGCTGTTGGCTATAGCTGTCAAAGTCTTATCAATATTCCAGTGGATGTTTTCCCCCCTTAAATACTAGGGATTGAACCCAGGGTCTGGCATGAGCTAGGCAAGCACTCTATCACTGAGCTACATCCCAGTTTCCTCTCAGTGGATTTTTTTTTGCGTTCTTTGGAGGACAATTTGGGCCTGGTGCAAAGGCATATGCCTATCATCACAGCTATTCCAGAGGCTGAAGCAGGAGGAACAAAAGTTTGAGGCCAGCTTGGGCAACTTAGCAAAAGAAGAGGGCTGAGCATGTAGTTCTGTGATACAATGACCCTGGCTTCAATCCCCAGTACTGGAGCAGGGAAAGGGGCAAAATAACAACAAAACAATGGGGAGTTCCACTTGTGATAAGGAAGTCAGACATTGTAGTGTTTTCAGGTATAAAATGAAGCAGCAGCAAAAAGGTAACTCCAGTGAGTGGCTCTTGAACCCTATGTGGCTTTTATTTATTTATTTTTTCTTTTTGTTCTGTGCTGTTGAAAGTTTCATCCTGGTGCTACAATAAATAAGAGGATAAAAAATGAACTGTTTCCGAAGCCCTAATAATTCTCAATTATTCTTCCCAGTTATTAAATTCTACAGCCAGACTGAGACTTTAAGTCAATATTCTCATTTTTAACTGAGGTCCACAGTGTGAAGCAGCAATTAATGGAAGCTGTCAGCTCACTCTTCTCATTCCCATTCCAGAACTCTTTCTACAACAGGTTCATCATCAAAAACCTTCAATGTGGATGATTTCCGGGTTCTATGCTGCCTTGATGCAAACGTTGCAAACTGGAATGACTTTCGACAATGGCCCTGGACGCGAAAGGGATCGCACATAGCTGGCACCACTGACCGCTTAATAAGCAGTCATACTGCTCTGGAGCTGAGCTTGGAGAGGTGGTCCTTGGGTCCCCAGGGGTCTCCTCAGCCCTGAGTGAACACAGCTGTTCCAGCACTGTGCTCCGGTGGTCTAGGCCAAAGATAGCTCCGCACAGACCTCCTAATGGACTCTAATTCCCCAGGGTTCCATTTCGTCCCCCTAAGGCAGCATGTAGCCATTTTTTGAATCACCCAGTGGGATTTCCTGGCCCTTGAACGACTGACCTAAGCCTGGCAGTAGGTTCCAGGGGCCCATGAAGGGCGTGGGCAGGGCCCAGGCCCCGCTCTTTCCCTGGGCTCCATTCTTGCCACCCTACTACTTCCCGTCGCCCTTCCAGCCTTTCCCCCCGCGAGCGTTTTCTCACACTTCCCACTTCATGTTTACAAAGTGCTTACGCCCACTTGGCCGCCAGCTTTCAAACACGCTCCAGTCCCTCGCCCCGCCCGCTTCCCGCCACTCCGTCCCTCCTCCCCTGGGTCCCCCGCGCCCGCCACCCCACGCCCGCCGGGGCCTGTTGGGGAGTCTCGCGCCTGACCGCTCGGCCCATCACCTCAGCCGCCCCGCCCCCTCCGTCACGTAAGCGGGCGAGCCCCGCCCCCGCGCCGGCGTACTTCGATGTGACCCGGAAGTTACCCTACTTGAGCGACCAGGCTGCCGGGAAGCGCCGGCTGAGGTGGCGGTGTGAACGCTCTCCAGGCTCGCCTAGGTGTTCGCGTCCAGCGTGCTGGCTGAGGAGGGGGCCTGCCGCTGCAAGGCCGCCCAGACCTCGGTAAGGAAGCCGGGTGCGGGTGCCCCTGAGGGAGCCAGGTTGGTGAGGCGCTGTACGAAGGCGCTCCTGGGCTCGGGTAGTGCCCGCGGCGGGCGGCGGGACTGGGGGAGGCTTGTGCAGGAGGCCCGGTCGGGTGCAGCGAGAGTGGTCGGGGCAGGGGGTGGGCGCCCGGGGAGGGGAGGCGGTTGCTCGCCGATTGGCCGCCGGATTTGGGAGGGTTTCAGGGGCCCTAAGTTGAGGCTCCTTTGCTCCCTAGGTTTTCTGACTTCTGTGTGCGGGCAGCGCCCGCCGCCCCGCCCCCGACCGGGAGGTGTCTCCGTGTGTGTGTGTAAATGGCCAGACCGGAGCTGCCTTTCTCCGTGTGTGTGTGTGTGTGTGTGTGTGTAAATGGCCAGACCGGAGCTGCCTTTCTCCGTGTGTGTGTGTGTGTGTGTGTGTGTGTAAATGGCCAGCCCGGAGCTGCCTTTCTCCGTGTGTGTGTGTGTGTGTGTGTGTGTGTAAATGGCCAGCTCGGAGCTGCCTTCCTTCGAGGGCCTCCCACCGCCCTGTTTGCCCACTTCCTAATTCTGTAGGGTGGGCAATTCTCTGTCCACCTGGGGAGCCCACCTGGGGCCTCCTTGAGGAGCTTTGACCTTAAACAGGGCACTTTCTTCTCTGCGGTCTTAAGAGGTGCCCCGCCCCTATTGGATAGGCATTTGCTACCCTCCAGCTCTGTTAGGAGCAATCTCCTCAGAGTCCCTGAATTAAAACAAAAACAACAACAGGCTGCTGCCCTCTTCCCATCCCAGGGTAGTTGCTGATCTTCCTAGAATGGCTGTCTTTACGTATTGTGTTAACTTACTGCAGACCCTGTGGCAAGCAATGCCCACAGGGTCGTCATTAGAGAAAACAGCACGGCCTTCGGTTTTAGAAGCGTGTAATGTTTTCCCTTTGCTTGCAGCAGCAGTTTAAAATGCGTTTGCAAAGGTGAAAGCAGAGTGTTTATACCTTTATCGAAAGTTGTAATGTTATTTCAAGTGAGGTTTATTATGGGTAAAAGGCTTTAAACACGGATACACGATTGTGTCTTTCTTTGTGGTTAATGATGACACGTGGAAGTAGATTTTATTGACTAGGCACACATTCCTCAAAGGCAGGTAATGTAGAGGAAAGGATCATTGAACTAAGAGTTACTCAGGTTCTGGTTTAAATTTGCCATCCAAATTGTAGAGGTGAGACCTTAGAATGCTGCAATAAAAAATTGTTTTAAAGTGTCTAGACCCTAGCACTGCCTCTTTCCTACTAAGAAAGTGGAGAAATGGTGACCTAGAGATGTATTATCTGTCCATATTCACTTTCCCTTACCCATTCCCTATGAGGGTGTATTACAGAGATCCTCATCCCTGTTCCTCCTCTGGTCTGAGCACACAGTCTGGCTGCTGGTGCAGTATTTCTCTTTGTTTTAAAATTCCCTTGGAAACGTTTTGGAGCAAGGATTTGGGAGCCCAAAGCAGTGCCTACAGAGAGCCCAAGGCAGTGAAGACACAACCCTGATCCGTGCCACCTGAAGAGCTACCCAAACCAGTTCTATGTTCCATTGCTCTGGAGGAGTTTCTCTGTTGGGGAAAAACAAGCAAATAAAGTGTAATATAACAGATTATGTGTGTATGTTTGTATGTATATGCCCCAGCATCTATTGATAGATGTTCTATTAATAGAAGCTGGAGATTGCTCATTGATTCTTAATATAATGCCACCTGGGTAGTTTACCTGTGCTTATGTAATCAATACTATATGTATTTTTAGTTTTTTACTTTGCTGTACCAGTTGTTGTGAGGCAAAAATGGATATATGTAAGTGCTGTAGAAAAATAGCATTTGTTGATAATCATTTTTCTTCTTTTTCATTAATTTGAAAGTGTCTGCTTGCTGCTTTTTTTTTTTAAGTGAGCTTTATAGATTTAAGTACTTTAAGTCATGCAAGTGACATTACCGAGAATAATAAGGTTCGTGATTACACATTGACTAAAAGGGAATAGTGGTGATCTGTAGTCATTCAATAATAGCACTTATCTGATAAAATGACATTAGCATTTTATAATAGTTGAAGACAAAATTAATGTTTTATCTTATACTCTAGCAATTTTAGTTATAATTGTGAATATTCACTGTTCTGTGGAATGAATCAGCTGTGAAAAGGTGTCTTTTTTTTTTTTTTTTTGGTACTGGGGTTGAACCAAGGGTATCTTAACCACAGAGCCACATCCCCAGTCCTTTTTATTTTTAAGATAGGGTCTTACTAAGTTTCTGAGGCTGACTTTGAACTTGTGAGAGATTGACAGCACCATTGGGTCTTTTGATCCATGATCATAATAAATCTTTTCTCTTACAGGTGTTTTAAAATGTCAGTGTTTAACAGTTTTTACTGTGTAGTTCTTGAGCATCGTTAT
This sequence comes from Sciurus vulgaris, assembly GCF_902686455.1. Classification (NCBI taxonomy): domain Eukaryota; kingdom Metazoa; phylum Chordata; class Mammalia; order Rodentia; family Sciuridae; genus Sciurus; species Sciurus vulgaris. Next base: position 50,434,420 of record NC_136473.1, read on the forward strand.
CCTTCTATTCCATGCTGGTGTTGTGTTTGAAATTTTTAAATTTGAGTCTGAATTATCACATGGATTTTTCTAGCCGCCTCCTCTTATTGATTTGTAAATTCCCATTCATTGAGAAACCTGGTTCTTGCCATGGTCCATTGGATTGTTGAATTCATGTATAACAGTACAGAAGTATACATGTACAACAGTTGTACCACTGGGTTATGTCCCAGTCCTTTTTAAAAATGTGTGAGACCGGAGCTCCTTCACTTGCTGAGTCTGACTTCAAAGTCGTGATCCTTCTGCTTCAGCTTCTTGAATTGCTTATAGGCATTTGCAGTGGTGGCCAGGTTCAGCATGTTTTGTGGGGGGAGGGGTTGTGGAGTGCTGGGGATTGAATTCAGGGCCTCATGCATGCTAGGCAAGCACTCTACCACTGAGCCACATCCCCAGCCCCAGGTTCAGCGTTTTTAACTTGTACTCTCAGGGAAAGAAGCATAACTTTTATGCAGTTCCTTTTTCTCTTTTCTTATAGACTCTACTAATTTGCAAGGAAAACATTGTTCACTATTCTAGGCCACTCCTTTGAGTTGAGGTTATTTCTTGTTTTTGTAACACAGTTAAATTCTTGTAACATCTGTCTTCCATTCTGTGCTCCTCCCTCCTAAAATGATTTAATATTTGGGTATGTTAAAGCTCATACTTTGTGTTTTAAAGAGCAATGATTTTGATAAGGACATAATGTTATGAATGTGTCATTACAGCTAATACAAAATAGGTTTATTGATCTGAAATATTTTCACCAATGCAATCCTTCATTCTCTCTTCTCAGTCTTGCAGTCACTGTCTCTGAAATGCCATAAATTGAAATCACTTAGTGTGTGACATTTTCAGACTGACTTGCTTTTACTAGTTCCCTTGCATGCTCTTTTATATATGTATATACATATGTATGTATGTGTGTGTATATATGTGGAGAGAGTTGGAGAGTGGATCCATTTGTGTGGGGGTTTTTGTTTTTTGTTTTGTTTTGTTTTTCTTTTAGGGTTTTCTTTTTGTTTGTTTTTTTTTTTTTTTTTTTTTTTTGTACTGGATATTGAACCCAGGGGCACTTAACCACTCTGCCACATCTCCACTGCTTTTTCCAATTTTATTTTGAGACAGGATCTCACTAAGTTGCTTGGGTCTTCACTAAATTGCTAAGGCTGGCTTTGAACTCAAGCTCTCCTGCGTTAGCCTCCTGAGCTGCTGGGAGCCACCACACCTGGCTCTGTTTGTGTTTTTTGATGGTTTGTTAGCTCATTTCCCTTTGTAACTGGATAATATCTCATTGTATGAATATCTCACAGTTTACTCTTGATCCTGTTGAAGGATTTCTTAGTTGCTTTCCATTTTTGGTGATTATGAATTGAGCTGCTATTGACCTGCAGCGTCTTTTGTGGACATAAATGTTTAACTCATTTGGGTAAATATCTAGGAGCATGATTGCTGGATAATATAGTAGTGCCATATTTAGCTTTCAAGAAATTGCTAAACTGTCTCCCAAAGTAGTGTTTGTATCATTCTGCATTCCTTCCATAAGTGAATGAGAGTTCTTGGTTTTCTACATTCTTGCCAGTGTTTGGTATTGTCAGTTTGTTGGGTTTTAGCCATTGTAACAGGTATGTACTGATACCTCATTGCTTTAGTTTGCAGTTTCATAATGATATTGAACATGTTTTCATATGATTAGTTGCCACCTGCATATTTCATTTGGTGATGTTTTCTTTCAGAATTTTATAGCTCACCATTCCCAACTGGGAATTGAACCCAGGTCCATTCTCCTACTGAGCTACATCCCCAGCCCTTTTAATTTTGAGATCAGGGTCTTGCTAAATTGCTGAGAGGTCTTCGAACTTGACATTGTCCTGCTCCAGCTTCCTGAGTCTCTGGGATTACAGGTGTGTGTCACAGTGCCTGGCTCAAAACACCATTTTCTTATAACTCCCTTTACAGCTTATTTATCTAATTATTTAAGTATTATTATTTTTATATTGGCATCTAACAGTCACACATAGTTATGGGGTACCATTTGGTTTTGGTATGTGTATATATTGTCTAATGTTCAAATTAGGGTAAGCATATTTATCTACTCAAATGTCTGTCATTTCTTTGGGGTGAAAGTATTTGAAATCCTTTCTTGGGGCTTCTTTTGAAATATACACATTACTATTTTCTGTAGTCTCCCTATTGTGCAAGAGAAGACCAGAACTCACTTCTCCCATCTAACTCTAATTGAATATCCATTGATCAGTCTTTCCCCATCTCTTCCTGTCCTGTATCCTACCCAGTATCTAGTAAGCTCTCTTCTACTCTCAACTTCTACAAGATCAGCATTTTCAGATTTCACATGATTGAGGTTATGGGGTATTTGTTTTTCTGGTCTTGACCTCTTTCACTTATAATAATGTCCTCCATGCTGTCACCAGTAACAGGATTACATCCTTGTTTATGGTTGAATAATCTTCCAGTGTGCACATGACCACATTTTCTTCTATTCACTCATCAGTTGATGTACTTTTAGGTTGGTTGCATTTCACAGCTGTATTGTAAATAGTGCTGCAAGAAACAAGGGATTGCAAGTATTTCTTTGACATAGTAATTTTAAGAAGTTTTTAATAAATTTCATCTTAATTTTGCTTTTATGGATTGTGAACTTGGTATTTGTAAAAACTCTTTGTGAAACCCCAGGTCCTGTTTCTTTCCATTTTGAATTGAAATATTGTCCTTGTTCTTAAAACAGTCCAAGAAATCATTGAGACCACTCTGTTTGTAATGCTTAATGACGTAATTTTTTCTAAAATACTGTATGCAAATTTCATTTTTATTAAAGCCTGCTCTAAATGCTTCCTTTACTGTTTCCTCATTTTTGTTTGAGATTTAAATCTTGGCTTTAAATTTCCTTTACCGATTTCCACTTGACTGCATTCTTTACTGCCTTCTAGCTATCCAGTTTTTTCTATATTCTATTTTTGCTGTTTCTTTATGTTCAGACTGGATTACAATATTTTCATTTTTCTGTTCTTCTTCCTCATTTAAATTAGATGAGAATTTTTAAAAAAATTGTGTATTTTTATTCTTAGCAGTTATTATGTATTAAGAAAACACTTCAAGTATTAAATAGTGGCCTATGACTTCCTTATTTTAAAAATCTATATATTACAATTACAGTATAGTGGGATTTATTGTAGAATATCCATACATGCACATAATGTTCGTTGGTCCATTTCATTGTCAAGGACCTTGACTTCTTTCTTGTTTTTGTACTGGGGATTGAACCCCCTGGGGGTGTTTTACCACTGAGTCACATCCCCAACCCTTTTTTTTTTTTTTTTTGTATTTTATTTAGAGACAAGGTCTCAGTGAGTTTAGGGTCTCACTAAGTTACTAAGCCTGGCTTTGAACTTGCAATCTTCCTGTCTCAGCCTCTCCAGCTCTCCAGTTGCTGGGATAACAGGTGTGTGCCACCATGCACAGCCCATTTATTTTTTTATTTTGAGAAAGGGTATCATTAAGTTGCTTAGGGTCTGACTACGTTGCTGAGGCTGTTCTTGAACTCCCAAATTGCTGGGATTACAGGCATGGGCCAGCGTGCTCAGCTTCAGTACTTGATTTCTTGTTAAGTGTACAACTTAGAAAATTATTTGGTGGTGGGCAACTTCTATCGGGGTCCCCTCTTGCCCTTGTGAGAGTTCTGTTCCTATTCTTCACACTTGAATAAATCTCATTTCACTCTTAGAAAAAAACAAGAGGAGAAAATTATTCGGTGAAATAATTTCTTCTTCTGGAATTTATACTAGAATTGTTACTTTTTTGTTACAGTTGTTAAATTTGAGTTTTTTTCTTTTTCTTGTCTTTATGTATTTATTTATTTATTTGGTACTGGGTATTGAACCCTAGTCCTCTCACCTGCTAGTCTCTAAGCTACATCCTCAGTCCTTTTTAAATTTTATTTTGAGACAGATTCTCAGTAAATGGCCCAGGATGGCCTGGAATTTGCAATCCTCCTGCCTTACCCTCCTGAATTGCTCTGATTATAGGCATTTGCCAACCTACCTGGCTAATTGATTTCTTTAGAAGGTGCCTGTTCAGGAATTAATTAATTTTACTTATTTATTTATTTTTGGAGTGCCGGGGATTGAACCCAGGACCCTGTGTATGCTAGGCAAGTACTCTGCTATTGAGCTACATCCCCAGTACCGAATTATTAATTTTGAATAAGAACTTTAATTTTGGAGTTCTTAACCACTGGGCCACATCTCCATCCCTTTTTATTTTGACAGTGTCTCACTAAGTTGCCTAGGGCCTCAGTATGTTGCTGAGGTGCCTTTGAACCTGTGAAATCTCCTGCCTCAGCCTCCCAAGCCACTGGGATTACACAGGTGCGCCACCTTGTCTGACTAATTCTGGTATTTTTAAGTCTAATATCTACATATTTGAGATATACTAATATTTTATTGTTCACAGTATTAAAATTTTTGAAGAGGTTATAGATATCTGTAATGGTCTTAAATGATAAGCTTATTAATTATGGGTACTTATCTATATGTTAAGATTTTGTTTTCTTGTTTGCTTTTTTACTGGGAATACTTGGAGTACTTGGCTAGAACAGATGTCTTGGGGGAGGAAGATACCTTTTTCTGAGCTGTATAATTTATGGCAGCCTCCTTAGGAGTTTACATGGAAAGGGTGATTAAAAAATGGGCAGATGGAAAGAAAAGGCTATTAGTTTGTGAAATAGCATGACAGAAAGTCGTGAGTCTGACTTGGGAGCAGAGAAGTAAGAGATGCAAGAAGGTATATGTGTGTCTCTTTCTGTTCTTGTTGAAACACAGGGAAGAAATGGTTGAAATAAGGGAGGAAGAGGACTTGAGAGAGGCATGAAAAACCTATGTGGGTATTTTTGAAACCACTAAGAAAAGCAGTGGGGTGTAGTGTGTAATAGATACACAAAAACTTTATGTATACTGGTGATTGCCTGCTTGGTAGTTGAAAGTGTGTGGGATGAATACAGTTGAAGGAATATGGTGATAATTACAGCATAGATTTCAGTTAGAGGAGTGTCCTGATCAAAGAGTCTTATAGTCGAATAAGCAAGATCCTACCAAAGTACTTGAAAGAATAAGATACTAGGATAAACAATCTTCAACTTCATTTAAAGAGAATTCACATGTTGCAGAAATAGATGAAGAAATAATCAACTCAGTCTAAGCCTTGTTTTAATACAGCTTTGAAAAATAAAAATAGAATATTCACACATTTGCAGATGATTTTCACTTAGATCTAATTTTATAGAGCTATCCCATAATGATTTTTCTTTTACTTCATCATTTATAATAAGGCCTTTCATTTTATCCAATGTTTTCTAGACTTAAGATTGTAATACCTAATTCCTGGTATGTAGCTTTCTAGACATTTATAATTTTCTTTTCTTTTTTTTCCTCTTTTCGCTCTGGGGATTGAACCTGGAGCCCCATACCTGCCTGCTAGTCAGCCACTCTGCCTCTGAGCTACCTCCCTAGGCTTAGACGTTAATAATTTTAGAGGTTTCCTTTATGGGTTTTCAGCTTCAATACCCACTCCTTGTTTTTCTATCCCACTGTGTCTAGTCTGGCTCATTTGATCTGCCTTGGTATCTAACTACCTTTCTATACAGGTATCTTCTTTTTTAATTGTTTTTGGTTCTGGGAATTGAAGAACTCAAGGGTATTTAACCAGTGAGCCACACCCCCAGCTCTTTTTATTTTGAGACAGGGTCTCACTAAGTTGCTTAGGGCCTTGCTAACTTGCTGAGGCTGACTTTGAACTTGTGATCCTCATGCCTCAGCCTCCCAAGCCCATGGGATTACAGGTGTGAGCCACCAGGCCTGGCTATAGATGTCTTTTAACATCTATAGATGTCTCCCTTACCCTTCCACTTCTCTTTTCTTTAACTAACACTGGGATTCAATGTCTCATGTTGAACATAGTGGAACTGACTTTTTCATTGTTCTCCCTAACTCCTCCTTTATACTTCCCTTTGTATTCATTATGAAAGATATAAAGACTGACGGTGAAAAAGCTTAAACATAGACTGGCCTTTAACCTGTTGTTGTTTACTACCCCAAAGTTCCTCTCACACCAGCATGAAATCATATAGCTTACATTCTTCTTTGTGTACTTTCCTTTTCTTCATTCTTATGGATAATCGTCAGTTGATAAGTCTGAACTACAGTAACCTGCATTACCTTCATATTCCCTTACTCATCTCTAAATCTTCATATATTTCATGTTGTTTTATTACTTTCCTGAAAAATGGAAAAGAAAAAACACAAGTATCCAAAGATAAGTACAGTCATGTGTCTCTTAAGAGCAGGATACATTGTAAGAGATTCTTCACTGGATAATTTCCTCATTGTTTGGACCATCACATATTGTACTTACAAAAACGTAGCTGATTAGTCAGTTCATGCAGCGTCTTCATGCAAACCAGAGATACAGTAGCCAGGCTTTACAGTAGGTTTTCTAAATATGAAAATCATTTATGTTTCAGGTACACTTAAACACATAGACTGACAGTTATTTCATATGACATTTTTAATATAGCAGCAGGTTGATTGTGATCTATCACATGAGGACAGGTGTGGATTTTTTCCATTTTTTTCTTCGTGTTGGTGCTGTGGAAGCTTCTGATTTTGGGATTAGTTATGCTCCATCTGTACTGCAAACAGGGTCACTTAACACAGCAGAAATAATTCTCTCAAAGATCCAGAAGCTAGAAGTCCAAAAATCAGTGTTGGCAGAGTATATGCCCTCCAAAGACCTCCTTACCCCTTTTAGTGGTTCTTAGTTTTCACTCGTTTCTTCCTCTGTTTTCACTTGATCTTCTGTCTTTTCTCTATCTCCAAATCTGTTTTTTTTTTTTTTTTTTCCTTATAAAGATACAGTTATTGGGTTTTGGGGCCTAACTTAATCAAGTATGACCACATACTAACTTTTATGTCTGCAGTTCCCCTATTTCCAAATACGATTATATTTTCAAATTCTGTGGTTAGAATTTGAATGTATCTTTTTGGAGGGCACAGTTCATCCCATAACAGTAGGGGGTTGTAGCAATATTGAAATGCTGTGCTGATTTTGAACCTTGAGACCTATGGTTCTATGAGATACCAAAATATTTTGGAATTGGTATGGAAATAAAAGTGAATGCTACATATCTCAAGTCAGTTTATGACTATTTCTTTTTTTTTTTTTTTTTTTTTTTTTTTAATAGCACCGGCTATTAAACCCAGGCTCACATGCCTGCTAGGAAGCAGTCTACCACTGAACTACATATTTTGAGACAGGATCTCACGAAGTTGACCAGGCTGGCGTCAAATTTTTCATCCATCTGCTTCAGCTGCTCAAGTAGTTGGGATTACAGGTGTGTAATACCGTGCACCCACAGGGCCATTCCTAATAGACTTTGAATTAAAAGAGCAAAAAGATTTTTTAACATTTACAAATAAAAAGACTGGTTATCTGTTAACCATTTGTGAGATTCAGTCTAAAATGGATTGTGGCCCTACTGAGTAGAGGTAAGAGAGAAATGAAGTAAACTGGTATTTCTTTTGGTTGTCTATTGTGTATGTTTTGCCTAGTAATAGCAGTACTGTTCTTTTAAAAATTTTTGTATTAGGAACATACGGTTTTTAATTGGGTAATTTAAAACTTTTTAAAGCTTACTAATAATGTTCTTAATAATTCTGAAAAACAAGTAAAATATTAATGTGGGGGATTGTTGAAGTCCAGTTCCACTGTCCAAAAATGTCTTAGGTGTTGTCTATAGTGAACCTAGGTAAGTGACTGGCCATTGACAGGTGTCTGAAGCATATTAATTACTATTGATTAGTGAGCCTTTCTAGGAAAGTGAAGGTTTGAGGTAGCCATGGAAATGAGGAAGTTTCTTTCCAACTCTGACTTTGTTAGTGTTGTATTGGACTGGTTAGTATGTTCACTGTTCCAGTCACTAGTTTTAGTTTGGGTCATGAATTACTCAAAAATTTATACTATAATTCAAATGAAAGTGTTTTTGAAATGCAGGATAATACATATTTTGTGTCATTTCTTTTCTGGGGGTTTGAGATTTGAAGGTAATGTTCTTTCAGTTGGCCTATAGTGTATGATGTTTGTGAACAAATAGCAAATGCAGATTACATTAAATTTTTTCTTCTTTCATTTAAATAATATAGCTATATTAATGCAGCAAGTCCTCAAGCCATAATGTGGCATACTATCCCTTTTGAGAGGTGAATAATATTGAATAAAAATGGCTGACAGAGTGGGAAGATGGTTCCAGGACAAGTGTATATTGAAGTGGAATATGATTATGAATATGAAGCCAAGGACCGAAAGATTATGATGAAACAAGGGGAGCGGTACATCTTGGTGAAAAAGACCAATGATGGCTGGTGGCAAGTTAAACTGGATGAGAATTCGAAAGCCTTTTATGTGCCAGCCCAGTATGTCACGGAGGTCACCCGCAAAGCTCTAATGCCGCCAGTTAAGCAGGCAGTTGGACTGCCAAATAATTGTATGAAAATGATGCGGAGTCCACACCTTCAGAGATCAACAGAAAATGTGAACAAATTGCCTGAGCTTTCAAGTTTTGGAAAGCCATCATCGTCTGTTTAAGGAACAGGTCTTATTCGTGATGCCAATCAAACTTTTGGACCCAATTTTAATCCATGTCAGACTCTCAATCTAAGCCTGGACCTGACCTATAATAACAGAAAGTTTAACAGTGACTCACATTCTCCTAAAGTTTGTAGCCAAAACAGGACACACTTATTTGGTCACTTTCCTGGTCCAGAGTTCTTGGACATTGAAAAAACTAACTTTTCCCAGGAACCGTCTTGTGATTCAGCAGGAGAAGGCTCAGAAAGGATCCATCAAGATTCTGAATCTGGGGCTGGGGAGATAGCTCAGTCGGTAGAGTGCTTGCCTTGCAAGCACAAGGCCCTGGGTTCGATCCCCAGCACCGCAAAAAAAAAAAAAATAGATTCTGAATCTGGAGATGAGCTTAGCAGCAGCTCCACTGAACAGGTAAGGGTAAGATTTAGAATGGAATGGTGAAACATGTTTCCCACTTTAATTAAAAATTAATTTTCTTTTTCTTTTATTTAAAGTCTTTGTGTAAGATTTAGGACTTGTTTGTTTTCCTTTTTATTTTGAGAATACATGGATTCTGTCCTGATATAGAGTTAGAAAATATATAAAATAACTTGTGCCATTCATAAAGGGCCACTTTATACTTTTCATAATTCTTTGCCTTTCAGAACTAGAACTACTTTAAATTTGGGAAATTTTTTTTTTTTTTTTTTTTTTTTTTCTTTATTGGTTATGAATAAGGCAGAAGAGATTTACTTGTTTTACCCAGTGATGATTTTTATTTTTACCTTTTTCTTGTAGTATCTGGAGATCAAACCCAGGACTTCACATATTCTGTTCAAGTGCTCTGCCATGGAGCCACATCCCTGGCCCTTTGTACTTCTGTTTTGAGACAAGATCTTGTTTAGTTAGGCAGACTGACCTTAAACTTGTGATCTTCTTGCTGCCTCAGCTTGCCAAGTAGCTGGGTTGCAGTTGTACACCACCACACCTGGAAGGATGTTCCTTTCCTTTTTTCTTTTTTTTTTTTAATTTTTGTTTGTTTTTGTTACTGGCGTTTGAACCCAGAGATGCTTAACCACTGAGCCATATTCCCTGCCCTTTCTGTTTTTAATTTTGAGACAGGGTCTCATTAAGTTGCTTAGGGCCCAATAAGTTGTTGAGGCTGGCTTTGAACTTGTGATCCTCCTGCCTCAACTTTCTGAGTTGCTGGGATTACAGGCATGTGCCACCATGCCTTTCTTGATATATCTTTGAATAGAAAAAGTTTTACTGTTTTCTAGCTGTGCACATTTTGACTTGTTTCTACTAAATCTTCAGGCAATAGTAGATACATGAAGAAATGTCACTGGAGTATTAACCACTAACTGTTGCCCATTGCAACTTGTTTACTAACCTTGAATATCAAAAACTATAGAGCCCAGAAACTTTTACTTCCACTAATGTACTTTTGTGACTTAAATGTCTAAATATCCTCACTTGACTGCACTGAATTTTAGCCTACAAAAAATTTCATGTGCTTGTGGGTTGATTTTTTAAAATTTTTTCCCTCTCATACCCAATTTTGTTTTGCAGTTAGATCTGTGCCAGCTTATTTCACCTGTGAAGTAAAACCGTTTTTAAAAGCGTATGCGTGGAACTGGGAGTGTGGCTTAGTGGTAGAATGCTTGCTCAGCATGTTCAATCCCCAGCACTGCCAAGAAAATAAAAGCATATGTATGGCGGGGAGTGGTGGCACATACCTGTAATCTCAGCTACTTGGGAGGTTGAGGCAAGAAGATCACAGGCTGGAGGCCAGTCTCAGCAACTGAGCAAGGCCTTATCTCAACATTTAGAAAAATAGAAAAGGAATGGGATTCATTCAATGGTACAGTTCAATCTGCAGTACTTCCTCACTCCCAAGTATGGATGAAATTGAAACTTGGGTGCATTTGGGAGAGTCTTTTTAAGTAAATTTTAAAATGATTAAGTTTTAGGGATGAAGCTCAGTTTTAAGGGGATTCATCAAGTTAAGTCAGTGTATAATTAGGAGGTTGCTTTTAGTTGTCTCGTTGTCATGGAAGTATTCTTTCTGTAGGTTTTAAGTTTTGTAATAGGAAAAGAGAAGATTCTCTAGAAAAATTTCTGGTGTTTGAGTTCAGTTTATCATTGTGGGTCTCAGTAGTCTTTTCTTCAGTCATCATGTGACATTCTGACATAGAATATATAGTGTTTGCTGACATTTTTCTTTGCTAGCTCCTTATCAAGCTAATGGACTTTGGGAGAGACATGTTTTCTTTTCCACCCAGCTATCAGCATAGTTTGTCCATTATATTTATGTGCATGAGCAATCCTGTGTTCTCTTTATTGTGGTCATCTTAAGTTCACTGCACTGGAAATTCATGGTTCCCAGTCTCTCCTCAGCCACAGCACTATTTAGAAATACAACTAGATTTCTCTGGCCAGCCTTGTTCCTAACTCGGAGACAATTGTTTGAAACCTTTTCCGTTTTCTTATTTCACTGATTCACTTGCTTTTTCCTTTGCTCTTACTAGATAACCTTGCCTTCTACTTCACAGCAAACAATAAAAGCTGTGGTATCAGAACTTCTTCAGCTTTGGTGAGCACATTTTGCATAGTAGTTAATAGTGTTGGCCTTAGAGTTGAATCTGGTTCCACATTACTTGCCAACCATGTGTTAATCAGGGGAAATTACTATTCTTTTTCTTTGTGGTGTTAGGTGTGGAATTCAGGGTGTTGCACACGTGAGGCCAGCATTCTTTCACCAATTTTCACCCCAACTCAGGGAAAAGTTAACCTCTGTGTGACAATTAGCATCATCTTACAATGGGTATCACAGGGTTGTTGAGTACATAGTAAATGCATTCGGTATCTATTGATGCTTAATAAACTACCCCCAAAGATAATGGCTTAACACAGTAAACTTTCATTATCTCTCAGTTTCTGTGGACCAGTAAATCAGCAACTGAGCTGCGTGGTTCCAAAGGTTGGGGTCTCTCATGGGGTTGCTCTCATGTTATACAGGCTTGGCTGGGCTGGGGGAGCTGCTTCTGAAGATGGTTCAGTCCCATGGTTCTGGGTATGCCTCTTCATGGCTGCTCTAGTGTTATGACTGACTTTACCCAGAAGAAGCAATCAAGGAGAGAGAACATGGCAGAAGCTGTGCTTTCTCATAGGTCCTCATCTCGGAAATCTTGCTGTCATATCCTATTGGTTATGTAGTTCAGCCTCCTCCTCTGTGGGGGGAGACTCACAGGAATGTTAATAGCAGTATTCAAAGATCATTGGGGGAAACCTTAAGAAATGCCTACCACAATAAGTATTCGATAAAGTATACCTGCCATTCTGATACCTGGGATTGAATTCAGAGTCACATAACCACTGAGCTACAGTCTCAGCCCTTTTTATTTATTTTTTTTATTTTTGAGAGAGGGTCTTGCTAAGTTACTTAGGACCTCCCTAAGTTGCTGAGGTTTGCTTTGAACTCTTCCTGCCTCAGCCTCCTGAGCCGCTGGGATTATAGGCTTTTCACCTTTATATCTGTAATCATCTTATTTTCTTTGTACTTTTTATAGTATTACACCCCATACAGCTCTAGACTCAGTGTTTATGAAGACTTTTCCATCAGTATTTAAATCTACTGTCCTATTTTCCATCTTAATAAAGCCCTTCTTCATCTCTACCTTCTGCTGAGCATCATTATGTTGCCTTTTTCTTTTTAGTTAACTTCTGAAAATAGTTCTGTGTGTTTGCTTCTTTGCATGTCCACATTTCCCACATTACTCCTTCTAGCGTGTCTTCTGGCTCCACCGTGCCACCCAGACTGCTTCAGCTACAGGAGGTCATGATTTCACTGTTGATAATTGTATAGATAGTATAAACAAATTTTATATAATTAGTTTTGTTATCACAGTTAAAAGATTAATAGCCAAGTGGCAATTTTAATAGTTTTTTTTTTTTAAGGTACTGCATTTAATCAAGTATGTAAATTGTACTAATCTCACATGTATGATCTGATGAATATTTTACTTATGTAATATGTACTCTGTAATCAACTTCAACACCCTTGCCAGTTGATATTCCTACCCTACCCACTGTATACCTGCTAGGAGATTTTCATTGTTTGGACTTCTGTCAATCACTATTGATTAATCTTCCTAAATTAAGCTACTCATTTTGAGATAATTACAGATCCATAAGCAGTTATAAGAAATAATACTGAGTTCACGTGTCCCCTAGAGTTGCCTCCAGTAGTAACATCTTGGAAACTGTACTTAAATATCACAATGAGAATATTAACATTGGTCTAGTTAATATATTGAATGTTTTTATATCCTCAAATATTTCTTTTGTTACTCTTTTACAGCCATACACACCCTAGTCTCAACTCTTCTTTTCTTTGTTGTTGTTTTTCTTCTTCTTTCTTTATTTATATTTTTGGTACCAGGGATTGAACCCCAGGGTGCTGAACCCACTGAGTCACATCCCTAGCCCTTTTTATTTATTGTTTTAAATTTTGAGACAGGATTTCACTAAGTTGCAGAGGCTGGCTGTGAAATTGTGATTCTCTTTCCTCAGCCTCCCCGGCCCAACTTATGTTTTGTTACCCTGGCTACTACTAATTTGTTGACCATTTCAATACTTTTGTCATTTCAAAAAATGGAATTATACGTGATTTAGGCTTTGTGGCTTGGCTTTGTTATTCATTGTAATTCTCTGGAGATTGATCCAGGTTTGTATGTGTATCAACTTTCATTCTTTTTATTGCTGAGTAGTCTTTTGTGGTATGAATATACCATAGTTTGTTCAACTATTTACCTATTTAAGAATATCTAGGGTTTCTTTTTTCCAGTTTTTGGTTTCATAAACAAAATTGTTCTAAACATTTTTGTACAGGTTGGTGTGTGAAGATAACTATTTATTTCTCTGGGATAAATGCTGGTGAATATATTTGTATAGTAGTTTCATGTTTTTATTTTTAATTAATTAATTAATTTGTACAGGGGATTGAACCCAGGGGTTAACCACTGAATTGCATACCCAACCCTTTTAATTTTTCATTTTGAGACAGGGTTTTGCTAAGTTGCTGAGGCTGGCCTCAAACTTGTGATCCTCCTGCCTCAGCCTCCCAAGTTGCTGGGATTAGAGGGCTGCACCACCATGCCCAGCTTTTGTGTGTAGTGTTTCAGGAACCTACCAGATTGTTTTGCAGAGTGTATCTACCATGTTATCTCAGCAGCAGGGATCTTTCTTGTCTCCATGCTCACCAGTATTTGGCAATGTCACCTTTTTTTTTTTTTTTTTTTTTTTCCTAACCCATTCTGATAGGTGTGTAGTGATATTTCATTGTGAGTTTAATTTACACTTCCCTAATGGCTATTGATGTGGAACTTTTTTTTTTTTTTTTGGTGCTGGACATTGAGCTCCAAGCTCTATTCATGCCAAGCATGTGCTCTATTACTGAGTCCCTCAGCTTCAGAAGTCTTTTTATGTGTGTGTATTTGCCATAAATAATGTATCCTCCTTATGGAAAGGTTTTTCATGTTTTTTTTGTCAATTTTCTAATTGGATTGTTTGGTTTTTTTTTGGTGTGGAATTTTTAGCTCTTTATGTGGTCTGAATACTAGTTATTTGTCAGATAAATGATTTGCAGATATTTTCTCCCAGTGTATATTTTGTCTTTTCATTCTCAGGAGGGTGTTTGCAGAGCAAAAGTTTTTTATTTTGATGAATTCCAATTTATTAATTTTTTCTTTTATTACTTATGCTTTTATTTCATGTCTATGAACTCCTTGGGTAGCTGGTGTAGGCTTTTCTAGAGGTCAGAACCAATGGAATGTGTTGTGTACATATTCATATATGTATTTATATCTAGTGGGGGAGAATGAATTAATTTAAGCATTTGGTTCATGTAAGTATAGAGGCTTACAAGTTTAGAATTTGTGGAGTGGATCAGCAAGCTGGGACCCAGAGAAGAACTGATGTTGTACTTAAATTCCAAAGGCCATCTGCTGGCATAATTTCCCTTTGATTTTTGTGGAGGTCAGTCTTTTGTTCTATTATTCATGCCTTTTTCTCATTGGATGAGGTCTGCCTCCATTATGGGGATTGACCTGCTTTACTAAAAATTCCCCTTTTAAAATGTTAATCTTTTCTAAATATCAATAGAGAAACATCCAGAATAACATTTGACCAAATGTATGGTCCCCGTGGCCCCTACAAAGTGACACAAAATGAACTATCACAGAAGTCCTGGCTTCTAAATCTTGTTTCCTTCTATGTTTTGTTCCCTTAAAAGTTTATAGTTCATTGTTTACATTTGAATGTGTGATCTATTCCAATTTTATTTTTTGTATAAGATTTGAGACTTAGATCCCAGTTCTTTTGTTTTGTCTTATGGATATCTAGTTATTACAATAGCATTTGTTGAAAAAGTGGTTTTTCCTTTAACAAATTGTGTTCTATTTTTGTCAGAAATCAAGTGGGCTGCCAGACCTGGTGGTGCATGCCTATAAGTGACTCAGGAAACTGAGGTAGTAGGGTTGCAGGTTCCAAGGCCAGCCTGGGCAACTGAGTGAGACGCTGTCTCCCAAATAAAGAGAACTGGGGATGTAGCTTAGTGGTAAAGCACCCATAGGTTCAATCCCCAGTACCCCTGACCCCTCATAAAAAGTCAAGTGGACATATTTGTATGACTCTATTTTTGGTTCCTGTGGTTTGGCTTCATTCTACCAAGTCCTTTATAACAATAGGACAATTATTGGGAAAAAGGACTAGAACAAATAGGCTGATCTAAAGGCTGATGAAGGAGGTTATGAGGTGAGCTAATCCCATATAGCTTTAATTATATAATAATTAAGGTAGTTAATAAGGCTAGAAACTGGGTATACTGATTTCTACCACTATTCCTTTTCATAATTGTTCTAGCAATTGTAGTATACTGATTTACATCCACCCCAAATATGAGATCCTGCTCCTTGGAACTTATCAATGTTACCTCGTTTGGAAAAGAGGTCTTTACAATTGTGATTAAGTGAAGAATCTTAAGATGAAGACATCATTCTGGTCACTTACATGTAGTCACTAAATGTCATCAAAACAGAGCAAGTGATATGAAGATACAGCAGAGAGATATTTGAAGATACTCTCCATGAAGACTAGAGTGATGTTGTCTAGAAGCGAAAGAATGCCAGTATCCAGCAGAAGGTAGAAGAGACAAAGAGGAGTACTCTCCTAGGGCCTCTGGTGTACATATCAGAACCTGTTAATTGTACTCCAGTGAGATGCAGCTTTAGGGCTGTGTAGATATAGCTGAGTTGGTAGAGTGCCTTTCTTGCAAACACAAGGTCCTGGGTTCAATCTCCAGCACTGCAAAAAAGAAGAAGAAAAAAGAGATACAACTTTATTCCAAAGAACATAATGCAGTTCTTTTTGTTTTTAATTTTCAGGATCATCCTCCTTTTGTCAATTATGAATAGGAGTACTATAGCAATTCATGTGTTTTAAGTTTTTTTTTTTCTTTTCTTTTCTTTTTCTCTGTGTGGGGGTACCGATGATTGAACCCATAAGCCCTCTACCACTGAGCTGTATCCTCACCCCTTTTACTTTTTATTTTGAGACAGGGTCTCACTAAGGCTTCAGACTTTCAATTCCGCTGCCTTAGCCTCCTGAGTAACTGGGATTACCAATGTATGTCTTCACATCTGGCATGTTAGGTTTTTGTATGGATGTGACTTTCAGATCAGTTAGCTAGATAACCTATGAGCATGATTCCTAGACAGTATGGGAAAACTATTTAGCTTTCTAAGAGACTGCAAACCTGTCTTACAAAGTGACTTTACTCTTTTGTATTTGCATTAGCAATGATGGAGAATATCTGTTACTCCATATCTTCACAGCTTTTAATATTGGCAGTTGTTTAGATTTTAGCAGTTTGAATAGATGTGCAGTATGTTTATGTTTTAATTCAAATTCCCTAATGAGAAATGATGTTACAGCTTCTTTTTATATGCTTATTTGCTATCAGTTTTCTTTGGTGAAGTGTTTCTTGAAATCTTTTGCTCAGTTTTTTTTTTTTTTTTCTTCATTTTTATTGTTTTTACTAGTGCATTATGGTTACACATAATGTTAGGGTTCGATTTGACTTAACTATACATGCATGGAATATAATTTGTTCTACTTCAGCTCCCAGGACTTCGTATTTCCTCCTCCTCCCTCCTTCTGTTCCCTTACCTCTACTTTACAGTTCTCCATTTATTATTTTGCTCAGTTTTTAATGGAGTGGTTTAAATTTTTTTTTCTTATGGTTGATTTGTGTATATGTGTGTGAGAGAGGGAAAGAGAGTAACAGGCACTGGGCATTGAACACAAGGGTGCTTTCTGCAACATTGAGGTATATGCCCAGCCCTATGTATGTATGTATCAATTTATTTATTTTTGGTACCTGGGATTGAACCGAGGAGTGCTGAACACCACATCTCCATGCCTTTTTATATTTTATTTAGAGACAGGGTCTTGCAGAATTGCTTAAGCCTTCGCAGAATTGCTTAGGGCCTCACTAAGTTTCTGAGGTTGGCTTTGAACTCATGATCCTTCTGCCTCAGCCTCCCAGGCTGCTGGTCGCATCCCGTCAATTTTCTGAGATACGGTTTTCCTAAGTTGCTGAGACTGTTTTCAAACTTGTTCTTCTCCTGTCTCAGCCTGCCAAGTCACTGTGCTTTAATTGGTGTGCACTACCACATCTGGTTCTTCCTATTGTATGAGTTCCTTGTGTATTTTGGATACAAATCCTTTATCAGCTGTGCATTTTACAAATATTGTTTCCCAGTCTAGCATGCCTGAGGCCCTGGGCAGGGGGGATAAAAGTTCAATGGAGTATATTTGTGTGGTGCTTTCTGGGCTCTCTTCTCTTTTCTGCTGTTCTATATGTCATTCTGTCATTCTTTTGCTTGTACTGTGCTCTCTGGATTAATGTACCTTTATATAAAGTGTTGAAACTAGATAGTATGTAGCTTTCAACTTTGTTTTTCAGTTTTGTGTTGTCTATTCTAGGTGTTTTGTCTTTATTAAGTTTAGATTCAGTTTGTCCATCTCTACAGAATAGTTCGTTGTGATTTTGATTCGAATTGGGTTGAACCGGTTGATGAAATTGGAAAGAATTGACTTCTTAAACACTATTGAATCTTCTAATCCATGGACAGGGACTAGGTCTTAGTTTCTTTCATCAGAAATTTGTAGTTTTACGTACACTTTATCCCATCAGTGTCCCCTTACCTTCCCTAGCTCTGAGCAACCATTAATCTACTCTGTCTCCATAAATTTTCCTATTCTGGACATTCTATTTCTTTGGAATCATATTATATGATCTTCTGTGACTGGCTTTCACTAGCCTAACATTCAGGGTTTATCCATGTTGTAACAGGTACTTCCTTTTTATGATGGACTAATATTCTGTTGTTTATCCATCCATCATCACTTTTTGGACATATTGGTTGTTTCTACTTTTTGGTTAGTATGGATAATATTACTCTCAATGTTCTGTGTATAAGTTTTTGTGTGGATTATGTACTTTGTTTTGCTTAGGTAGATTTCTGGGAGTGAAATTATTGGGTCATAGGGTAAACTTAGGTTAAACTGTTTGAGGAGCTGCCAGACTGTTTTCTAGGGTGACGGTATAGTTTTATGGTCCCACCAGCAGTACTTATTATCAGTCTTTATTTTAGTTATCTTAGAGAGTGTGAAATGATACCTCATTTGTAGGGTCTATTTATTTGTTTATTTATTTTTAACACTCTTGAATTTATTTGTTCATTTAATACTACCTTCAATTGGGTACTGTACTATCATGAGAAATAAACAAGTATATTTTTTGTTTCTGGAAACTTCTCCTGAGTGAGGATAAATTATATAATATCATACATGGAAAGAATACAAGAGCAATTCCGATTAATATGATTTAGAGCTTGCACTCAAGGTAAAGCTAATAGACAAGAACCCTCCCTTACTTCATGTTACTCATCATTCCATCTAAAAATATTGTTTAGTCCTTGTCCATAAAAATACATGAGTAGAACGTAACAATGAGGTAGTACAACGAGGCTAATTGCAAACATGACCATTCTCTGACCCACTCCTCCTCAATTCTGATATTTTTCTACTATCTCTTTTGTCTTCAGTTATCTCCATGTTTTTCTCGGTTGTGGTTGTATAACAATATTTTTTTCCCTTTTTTTTTTTTTCTTTTGCGTTGCTGGGCATTGTATCCAGGGTGTTGCACATGCTTGGCAATTGCTGTACTACTGGGCTAAATCCCCACCCCTTCATTGAATGTTTTTGTTTTGTTTTGTTTTAAGTATTTTATTGTATGTTGCTGCCAGTGTATTTAAAATAATTACTCTTGTGAAATAGAAATTCATGAAATTTCAGAGAGGTAGATGTTAAGGACTGACAAAATTGAAAGATGATATTATGGCACTTGTGTATAGGGAAGCTCTTGTTGACTGGTTCTTCAGCAGTGGTTTGGGAAACCTCAGTAAGATTCATTTGACTACAAAAAGGAACAGACTTTCTGGGGTCTGAAAGGATTTGTACCTGAAGATAGTCCAGTCAGCAGGGAATCATGTTGAGCATTCTGCAGACAGAATTGTTGTCACTCTGAAGCTACCTGGGAAACCTTCACACAGTTGAGCCAGGCCTCCAGCCAGAGCTGCTGAACCACCTTCTTCACAGCTGGGACACTGGAGAGGCCAGACATTGAGAATTGGAGGGCCAGGCCGACTCATCAGTCAGAGGGTCAGCAGTTCGCGGGTAGGCTGGGCCAGAGGACTCCTCATTGAAGTTTTGTTTATGTTTCGTTAATTATTAATAGCGTTGAACATCTTTTTATATTTGCATTGAATATTTGTATACCGTTCTTGGGAAATGTCTATTTGAATCCTTGGCCCATTTTCAGTTGGGTCATTTTTACTGAGTTGTAAGTGTTGTTTATGTAGTTTAGATGGAGGTCCTTTATTGAATATGTGATTTGCAAACATTTTCCCCCTTGTTTTTAATTATCTTGAGAATTTCCTTTTAATCCCCAAAGTTCTTAATTTTGATGAGCTTCAGTTTATTTTTTCTTTTGTTGCTCGTGCTTTTGGTGTCATATCTAAGAATCTATTGCTTAATCTCAGATCATGAAGATTTACTCTATTCTTTTTCCTCTCAGTTTTGTAGTTTTCATTTAGGTTTTTGATCCATTTTGAATTAGCGTTGTATGTGTAGTGTGAAATGAGCATCCAATTTGTGTGTATGTGTTTGTGGCTCTCCGATTAGTCCAGCACCATTTGTTGAAAAGACTTACTTTCTTGAATGATGGTGGCACCCTGTTAAAATCAGTTGATGAGAGGTGCATTGGTTTATTTGTGGTTTATATTTGGACTCTCAGTTCTAGTCCAGTGAAAAATTGATTACTTTTGTTTTGAAGTAAGTTTTGAAATTGTAAAGTGTTAGTCTTATTTTATTCTTTTTTTAAAATTTTTGTTTTTGTTTTTGTTCTGTACCAGGGACCGAACTCAGGGGCACTTAACCCACTGAGCGACACCCCCAGCCCATTTTTGTATTTTATTTAGAGACAGGGTCTCACTGAGTTGCTTAGCTCCTTCCTAAGTTGCTTAGGCTGGCTTTGACTGGTGATTCTCCTGCCTCAATGTTCTGAGCCATTGGGATTACAGGTGTGCACCACTGTATCTGGCTGTATTTTATTCTTTTTCAAGAGTATTTTTATTTATTCTCCATCCTTTGAATTCCATATGAATTTTAGAATTAGCTTTTCCGCTTCTACAAAGAAACCAGCTGGAATTGTGGTAGGTTTTGTTTTAAGTATGTAGATCAATTTGGGGAGTAAGGTCACCTTAGCAGTTTGTAAATTTTTACATTCCAAGTGATTGAACCTAGGGTCTTTTGCATGTTGGTCAAGTGTCCTACCACTAAGCTGTAATCTCAGCTCCACCTTAACAATATTAACATTTCTTGCAGGGAAGATCTGGTCTGGTAGCACTGAATTCCCTCATATTTTTTGTCCAAATATTTCTGCCTCATTTAATGCATAATTTTGTAAATATAAAATTCTAGTTGGTGATTTTTTTTTTTCTTTCAACACACCTACACACACACTATTTTCCTCCTTTCTCTTTGCTTGGTTTCTGATGAGAAGGTTGTTTAAATTCTCATCCTCAATCCTCTATAAAGATGGCCCACCCTTCCTAGTTCTTTCAGAATCTTGTTTCATCTTTGGTTTTCTGCAGTTGAAGTGTTATGTGCTGATAGTGATGTATAGTTTGGGGTGGGGTGTTTATCCTGCTTTCAGTTTGGAAAGTTTGTACTGGCATATAATCAGGCTCACTGATTCTCCACCATGTCCAGTCTATTGCTCATAGCATCAAAGAAATTTTCTGTTTCTGTTATAGTGTTTTCATTTCTGGCATGTCATTTTGATTCTTGGAATTAAAAAAAAAAATTCTCTGCTTAAATTCTTCATTTGTTTTTGTATATTGTGTCCTTTTTCCTTTATAAACTTAACCTATTAATAAATTCTTTAAAATTCCCTATCTGATAATTCCAGTATCTATTCTGTGTCCAGTTTGATTCTGATGCTTCCTTTGTTCCCTCAAGTATTTTCCTACCTTTTTTTTTTAAATTTAATTTTATTGTAAACAAATGGGATACATGTTGTTTCTCTGTACATGGAGTAAAGGAATACCATTTGTATAATGATATATTTACATGGGGTAATAGTGTTTGATTCATTCTGTTATTTTTTCCTTCCCTCCAACCCCTTCATATTTTCCTACCTTTTGACATGCCTTGTAATTGTGGTTGAAAGCCAGATGTGTTTTATCAGGTAATAGGAATTGAATTAATTCCTTTCATGTGAGATGTCAGGTTTATCTGGCTAAAGATTGGATTGTGTTTAATGTTTGCTGCAGTTGCAGCTACCAGAGTCTTTAAATTCCTTAAGTAACTGTGTTTTTGTCTCTGTTTTGGGGCTTCTCAAAGAGCTCCTCCTCCTTAGGTGTCTCTTGGAGTGAACTATAGAATAACCTTACCTCCCTCTACTTTCTTCTACTGTCTAGCATTTACAGTTATTTTAGCCCTTTATAATGTTAGAGAACTTATCATAAAGTATAATAATTTTTGATTCCACTATCATATATGATTTAGAAAACTCAAGAGGAGATGGGCCGTTTATAGTATACACATATATTTGTTTTCTGTGTTCTTTCCTTCTTGATGTTCCAGGTTTCCTCCTTTTGTTATTTCTTCTGCTTAGAGAAGTAGGATCCTTTAACTAATTTTTTATAGCATACACAGTTTCTTCATTATCTGTCATGTGAGAATCTTTCAATTGTTTTCCTTTATTCTTGACCAATATTTTCACTGAATATAGAATTCTGAGTGACTTTTTATTTTTTTCTATCAGCACTTTAAAAGTACTTTTCTAGTTCCTCTGGCTTCCATAGTTTCTGAGGAGAAATCAGCTGTTGTTTAAATTGTTATTCCCTTACATGTAAGTCTTCTCTTTTAACTGCTTTCATGATACTTGTCTTTGGGTTTGAGAAGGTTGATTATGTGTTTTGGTGTGGATTTCACTGGATTTATCCTGTTTGAGGTTGGCCCAGTCTCTTGAATCTATAGGCTAGCCATTTATTTTTTTACCAAATCTGGTAGGTTTCTGACATTTCTTCAAAAATTGTTCAGCCTTTTTCTCTTTTTTCCTTCTGGGTTTATGATGGTATGAATGTTAGGTCGTTGATTATAGTCCTATAGGTATCTGGAACTTATTTTTATCTTTACTCTGTTTTCTTTCTGTTGATGAGATTGGGTGATTTCTATTAGTCATTCATCTGTTTCCTCACTCTATTCTGATATGCAGTGTATATACTGAGGTGGGTTTCTTTTGGGGGGTTGGGGATACTTGGAAATGAACCCAGAGGCGCTTACTACTGAGCTACGTCCCCAGCCCCCTCTCCCCTTTTTTAAGACAGGGTCTTACTAAGTTGTTTAGGACCTCCCCAAGTTGCTGAGGCTGGCCTCAAAGTTGCAGTCCTCCTGCTTCAGACTCTGCAGCCCATGGAATTACAGGCATGTGTCATTGTGCCCAGGCCCACCTATTGAGTTTTTTTGTGTTAAATATTTTTGGTGGTGCTGGGGATAGAACTCAGGGCCTTGCACATGCTAGGTAAGTGCTCTACCTAGCATCCCAGTCCCTTTGAATTTTTAAATATACCTTTTTCAGTTTTAAATTTTTCATTTGTTTCTTCTTTATTATATCATTTTCTTTTTTGCTGTGACTTCTTATTTTTTAAGGAGATTTTCTATTCATTCATTTCAAATAAATTTATGTGTTGATTTTGGTACATCTGTCATCTTGAAATTGGCGTGTATTGATGGATTTTTCATTCATTTCGAGATTTTTTTGTTGTTGTTGTTCATGATATAATTTAGTTTAAATAGAAACAGGCATTTTTACCATGTTATGAAATTAAGCCTTGTAGTGTAGCAGCTGTTCCATGAGGAACCTGGAGGGGGGCAGGGAGTGGCAACTTTGTTACTGTTAGGTTGTTTGACAGCAGAGAGGGAAGTTTCCTCTTTACTGTTGGATGAGTGAGTTGGTCCTAAGTTAGTTCCTGGATGGTAAGAGCTGAAGTGCCTCATTAAATGGTGACATGACTTTCACTGACATCATGGATGGGGTAGTGACAATAGTTCTGACTTATCATTAGTGCTTTTTGACACTATCCCAGTGAGAAGAGGGGCTGTGCTTCCCTGCCCAATTGGGGAAGTCTAAGCTTCTACCATGGTCACCAGCTCTGTGTGGGTTAGGGTTAGGGTTGGGGGAGATGTGTCACTCACTGGCAGTGACTCTTCTGGTTCCTTCTGACACTATCCTGGTAGGGGTGTGGTGGGTGGTATCTTGTCATAGGATAATGAGTGTGGAAATCTAGGTTCCCACTCAGTCTTTGTTGGTGGGGTGTGACTCAGGCCTTTGTTGTATTCTGTTGTATTGGCCTGGAGTAGAGTGGTTCTAGGTAAAAGCTTTCATTCGTTAGGCTGCCCCTTCTGATTCTTTGGCTAAGTAGAACAGTGACTTTAGGTGGCTTTTTGGGTCTATTTCTATTGGTGTTTTTGTGTTGCTGACGTCGTCTTCTCCAAATCTGAGATATATGAAGTCAAAAAGTAAATTCACAGAACTCATATTCATGTTATCCATTGAGTCTTAAGATCACTAGTCAATCTGCCTTCCCTCTGCCTTTCAGAGAATTCTCATGTTTGTTTTATATATTAAGTCCAGCGTTTTTACTTGAACTTGGTGAGAAGAATAGACAAAAGTATACCTACTCCTCCTTCCTGGAGTTGGAAGTGTATAGTAAGTATTTAATAGCAGTTTTTTAGTATTATTATATTTTTGATCTCTTAACAGGTTTATTTGTTCTTGGCTTCTATGAGGTTCTGTCTTTCCATAATAAGCTTCAATTGCACTCTGTAGTTTTCCTTTATTATCCCAGCATCTCTGGAAGGCTGAGGCAGGAGGATTGCAAGCCTCAGCAACTTAGCGAGGCCCTGTCTCTAAATAAAATGTAAAAAGGGCTGGGAATGTGGCTCAGTGGTTAAGCCACACTCTGGTTTCAATCCCTGGTGTGTACACACACACACACACACACACACACACACACACACACACAGAAGGCCAAACACTAAAATTTAAAATCATATTTTTTTAAGTGTAATGAGTGCTTATGATGATGAACATAAATCAAGAAGTGTTTAGTCAAAGTATTTGGGGAGTATTGATGCTTGAATCCAGGGTGCTTAAACATTGAGCCACAGCCCCAGCATTTGTATTTTTTATTTTGAGATAGGATTTCTCTAAGTTGCTGAGGCTGGCCCTGAGCTTGCAATGTTGCCTCAGTCAGTTACTGACATTTTAGGTGAGCACCACTATACCTGACTGGAAATTTTATTTATGGACATCTCACCATGTGACATTTTAAAGTACAGTTATAGTATAATGGGCTTACAAAACCAATTCTCTGATTTGTTACAGAGTTATGCTTTGATTCTAATTGAAGTCATTTAAATGTGTCCTTTTAGTCTTTCAAATTGCATGTATTGTTAATATAGATGTTTGTTGTATTTAAAAATAAAAATTTTAAGTACTCATAAACATTCATATATTTACTAAGTAGGATCATCCTGTGTATGTAGTTCCATAACAAGGAATACTGAAAAAATATCTATTATACCAATCAAATTTCAGCCAAAAGAATGCTCGAGGGATATGATTTTTTTCAGATTATCTGGACTTTCTGGTTAATGCAGGATAAAGTATGAAGTCCCTTTTTGTTTGAGAATTTGTTAGAGCTTTCCCCACATCTCTTCCTCCTAGATTGTGCTGAATTTAGAAGCAAGTATCAATGGATTTTCTCTAATATGCAGATGCTGATCCATAGTTGGGGGTGGATAGAGAAGAATGAGGGAACTTTGAATTGTACAGAGGGGACAGGAGGGGCTGGTGGGGCTGGGAAGGATGGTAGATTGAGACAGATATTATTACCCTGTATACATGTATGAAAAGAATTTTTTTAAAAAAATCACTGTCAATAAAAGTTAATGAAAATAAATAAATGGAAGTTAAAAAAAAGTATAAATGGGCTTCATGTATTTATAGCTTAGTGATGTCCTCTGTATCCAAACTGTCACTCAGTGCTGATAGATCTTTTTGTGAGCTCCTTTCCTTTCATGGTCTTGGAAACAGTGGAGTGATTACTTAGGTTTTGTAAAACTTTCTGTAGTGTATGTATTATTTGCACCGAGCTGGTGAAATCACTCAGGAAGGTTATCTTGTGACTAGCAGAATATTAGTTAAAGCAAAGATAGAGGTGATATTCACTGGCTTTGCTTTAGAAAGCTGTCTAGCTAAATTACTCCCAGATGCTGAATTTTTAAATCCTTATGCCCAGAATGCATTAGCTAGTATTATCAGTACTTGTTTCTTTAAAAAAAAAAAAAATTATTTGCTGGACGTGGCTCAAGACTGTAATCTAAGCCATTCAGGAGGTTGAGACAGAGGTCAGCCTCAGCAACTCAGCAACAGCCTGTCTCAAAATAAAATTAAAAAGGGGGAAATGTATCTCAGTGGTAAAGCACCCTGGATTCAATCCCCCAGTAACTAACAAATAAAAACCAATCGACTATTTTGCAACAACCACTGTGTGTGTGTGTCTGGGGACTTAATCTTTAGAAAATAAGTGAAAAGCTGGTGTTTATAACTGGCATTTACTTTAACTAAAGAGGAAAAAAAAAAAGACAGTATGAGAATAAATGTGTATGAAGTTGGATTTGTAGTGAATACTTAATATATGCCTGCCTGTGTACAGATGTTTTAATGTGAAATCTGCAGGTAGGATAATGAAGTAGCTGTTAGTTCTTGACCCTTTCCTCATCAGTCTTTTTATTGTTCTTTAGTGTTCCCTTAGTATAAATATGGATAGATCGGCATTTTAGTTCCATTCCATTCCTTTGATTATCCTTTGATTTGTGCTTAGAAAATACTAAAGGAGGAAAGAAAAAGACTTGTACTAATCCACAAAATTGATCATCATCTTTGCATAGTAAAGAGTTGGTCATATTAAAATTTAGTGCTATTTCAATAATATGTTAATGAGTAAAATCCCTGCCTGGGAGTAAAAAAAAGTAACAACACTTATTTTTTGTTATTTTTAATTTGACTGGTTTTGGTTTTTAAGTTAACCTAAATACATATAGGCATAATCTAAGCTTGCCTTGTGTAGCAAGGCAAGCCACATTTAGGCAAAATTGTGAAGATTTTAAACTTAATTTGCCATTGATTTTCCTTCCCTGAATAATGTAGGAGATTCTGTTTTCTGTTGGCGCATCCTAGGGTAATCTTCTTGTCAAATTTTCCTACTTAACTAAAACGGGAAAGAAAAATAATTGTTGGATTTTGTTTGTGTATTCAGAATGTCATAGGACTCTTGGAATTTGGTGAATATGGTGAAGCGTTTTCTCAAAATCACATTTGTAACATTTTCATATAATTTGAAGGCATTGAGATACCCAGATTGTCATAGAGTCATCTAGGCACAGTAATTCTAGAAGAAAAAATAGTAAAACTTCAGAAAATTTAGGCATAAAGGATGAAGTAGAAGAAAATTTAGAAGAGAAGCTGGATGAGTTAGAAATTGTGTTTGCATCAATCTTAAAGGCGAAGTCGTTTGAGACCTTTTGGGTCTTAACTACCTTTAGCATACTTCTTGTTCTCCGAGGAAAGAACACAGGGTTAAAATGACTGGGGGTCTTTTCTGAGAAACTGCTGATATTAGAAAGTAAGTATTATTTTAATTAGCTTCCTTCTGAAACAAGGAAGCTCCTTTATTTTAGCATAGATTGGACCATCAGTTCCCACCTTTACCTTATTGGGTTTTGACTTTTATAGGCATTTTGTGGAAGCTCTGGACTATTGTTCTAAGAGAATGCCTCTGAATATTCATGCATAGAATTTCATTGGGTTACAGTCTACATAAAAGTCCTTTTATTTACCTCTTTTTCAAGGTTCAGAATCCCTGCTGTGACTCTCACCTCCTTTTCTGAGACAAGCTGGTCTCTTCTTTACCTTTATTTTAAAGTCTGCCTTTTTACCTCCTGTTTCCTAGATGCATTGACTTTATTTTATTTTACATTTTTTACTTTTTTCCTGTTCTAATTCCTGTTAGGTAGAAATCTTAGGTGTAAGTCCCAGGCATACACCACACTGCATGGCAAATTTTAGCTCAAAATTTGAAGGAATATTGAAAATATTTCTCCTTCTACCATGTATACAACATAAGGATTTTTGTAAATGAGAACATGGAAAGTGAGACACCATGTCTACTTCATCTTACTAGGTAAAAGCATGTAAAATAATCCATAAATGCCCTCTCAGGCAACTCAATAGTGGATAGGAACCCAATTTTTGTGTGGCTACTCATTCAAATGGGCTACAAACTAGCCCAGTCCAAGATTTCCAGGTCTCAGGGGCTAAGGTGGTTCAAAGAGCACAAAAAGACAACTGTTTGGTTCAGGAGAGCTCTGTCCTCCTCCAGCCTCCTCCTGGGCACAGCTTGGAGGCTGCTCCCTTCTACCACATGTCCCCCTGCAAGCGAGTTCCACCCAATTGACCTACCGGTTCTTCTCATCCCTCTCATTGACTCCACCGTCTCCACGACGGAGCATTCGCTCCACTTTCGACACGTTACCGACAGTCACAGCCTTCAGGATGCTATTTCCAGGGACATACCCCGACCGGTACCTCCTGGAGTGACCTCTGTGACAACGCCTGCACCCAAAGCCCAGGCACTCCATTGTAGTGCCGGGAGAGGAGCCCGAGGGCCCCTGCTCCTGAGTCTGCCCAGGCCAGGGAGGGACTCAGAGGTGAGACGCCCCTCCTCCCAACTCAAGGAAAAATCTCCCCTTCAATCTACAACACTGCCAACCCAGCCAGCCAATCCAGTCTGCTCACAGCGCCCCAAAGGCAAAAGCTCCACAGTTTGCCAGCTGGCCAGTGGGAGGCAGTTGTTGCCAGGCGTCCTTCCAAACGCCAGAGCGCGCCCCCTGCCACCATTCTGATTGGCTGGGCTGTGGAGGGTTCCTCAGCGCGCCTGCAGGTGCGCGAGGCCCTGGGCGGGGCCAACACCTGCCCAGTTTTCTTTCAAATGTCAAACTTCTTTGGCAGTTGTCCTGAGTGTTCTAGGCATTCTCAGGACAGGCTTGCGCCTGGGGGAAAG
The DNA here is from genome assembly GCF_902686455.1 of Sciurus vulgaris. Lineage (NCBI taxonomy): Eukaryota > Metazoa > Chordata > Mammalia > Rodentia > Sciuridae > Sciurus > Sciurus vulgaris. Next base: position 50,462,889 of record NC_136473.1, read on the forward strand.
CAGCCCTTGTGCCTGGGTGGGCTCAACGTAGGGTGTCTGTCTTGGTAAAGTTTTATTCAAATGTAGCCATGTTCCTTTATTCATAAATTGATATAACTGTTAATTTAGTAGGGCAGAGCTGAATACGTTAATGTACATCTCTTCAACATTCACATTCGCCTTTGACTTATATTTTTTGGTTCTGGGGATTGAATACACACTGGCTTTAGCACTGAGCTGCAGCCCAAGCCCTTCTTATTTTGAGACCAGGTCTTGCTAAGGTCTATTTAGGGCCTCACTAAGTGGCTGAGGCTGGCCTTGAACTTGTCATCCTTTCCCCTCAGCTTCCCAAGTCCCTAGGACTACAGGTATGCGCCACCACATTTGGCTAACATTCTCCTTCTATAATCACTAACCTCAGAAAAGGTGAACAGAAATTTTCAGTTGTGCAGAAGCAGAACATTGGTCAAGTGTCATTTTTACATTCTCAGTGTTTCAAATCATTTTAAAACTTTCACATGTAAGTTTTAATACTTATTAAAGGACAAAACTATTCTTTTAACTGTGGAAATAATTATCACAAAGAATCTGGGTGGTTTCTTTAGAAATGTAAAATTTACTTTAGAAACATAACTTTATGTTTATTCCTGGCCCTGGTCAGAGAGACAAAAACTGAGTACAGAATTTCTAACTTCAATCTGCATCCCCAAAATTGCCTAATGTGCTCACACTTGGCTCAAGGTATATTATATTCTAAAAAGGCCAATGTACCTTTAATAGGTATTATGCAATCATTTTTTTTGGCATATTATAGTTGTACATAATGATGGGATTTATTGTTACATATCTGTACATGCACACAATAGAACAGTATAATTTGTATCATTCTCTAGCACTTCCCCCTCCATTCCTTCCTCCCATCCTTTGGTCTCTGTCCTCTACTGATTCCCCTTTGATTTCAAATGAGTTTACACCACACCTTTGTCTTTTTCTTCTCTAGCTTCTGCACAGGAGAGAAAACATGTCCTTTGACCATCTAAGTTTGAGTTATTTAGTGTAACACAATGGTCACTAGTTCTATTCATTTTCCTGCAAATGGCATAATAATAAATGCTGGAGAGAATGTGGTGGAAAATGAGTATTTTACGCTATTGGTGGGATTGTAAAATTAATAACCACTTTGGAAATCATTATGGAGGTTCCTCAAATAGACTAGTAATTTTGGTTTAGGATTGAGTAAGACTCCATTGTGGAGGTTCCTCACATCCTCTTCTTCTGTTCCAAATAAAAAATGATTAAAATATTCAATCAATATGCATAAAGAATTGTTTGTTCATGTTGGGTATTCAAAACTTTTCATTTGATGGGTGTAAACTTTTCTAAAACACAGGGAAGATACTGCAGCTTCTATTTGCAAACATCCTGCCTTGTTATGGCCTCAGAAAAAAATGCTTACAGAAACAACATAGCCTCACATCATTCCATGTAATTAAATTTCATCTTTACTACTTCAGTCATATAATTCTATAACTTTTACATTTCTATACTGAATTGCTAAGTAAATTATACTTCCTAAATACAGAAATAGGTTTTAACCAATTTTCTTCTTTTTTTAATGAAAATGTCAAAAACAGCTCTATCTGTATGAGAACAAAGTAACAAGAGAACATGTATATGTAGCAATAAAAAGCATTTATATAGTACATTTTATGAACTGGGCACTGTTTTAAGGAATTATGTTAATTAATTTAATTGTCATTAAAACGGTATGAAATAGGTACTAGTATTCTCCCCATTTTACAGATGGGAAAATAGTTTCAGAAAAGTTCAGTTATTTGACCAAGATCAGACAATAGAAAGTTATCAATCTGGACTTTGAACCCAGGCTACCTAGCTCCAGAATCTCTGCTTTCGGCCTCTCTTGTACGATTTCACTTCTATGCTCTACTAAGATGTTAAAAAAATTATCAATACTCTAAATATACCATAAAGTTTAATATTTAATGTTTACAAATGGTTAGCAGTTGTAAGCTATACAAAGTAAACTATACCAAAATTCAAACCTCTGCAGACTGGACTTGAAAAACAAGAAAAGAACCTGAGTTAGTGAATAAATTATTCCCATTTGAGCACATATATAACAATTAGGAAGGAGTACTAAGAAATCATACTCTCATACCCAGATAGAATAAAGTAACAGAGGTGTGGTGGCACATGCTCATAGTCCCAGCTACTTGGGAGACTAAAACCAGAGGATCACAAACTTAAGAACAGACTTAGAAACTTCGTGGGAACCTGTCCTATGGTTTGGATGTGAGGTATTCCTTAATAGCTCATGTATGAGACAGTGAAAGACATTTGGAGGTGAATGATGGGGTTGTGAGAGGCCTTAACCCAATTGGTGAATTAATCCCCCAATGGGATTAAGTGGTAACTGAAGGTAGGCAGGGTGAGGCTGGAGGAGGTGGCTGGGAGGTGGGGAACATAACTTTGAGGTATATATTTTGTATCTGGCAAGTGAAGCCAGTGTCTGTCTGTCTCTGTCTGATTTCTGATCATCGTGTGAGTGTGATATTCTGCCATGACGTTCTGCCTCACCTGCAGCCCCAAGGAATGGAACTCTAAGGACTGAGACCTATAAAACCATGAGTCCCCAAATAAACTTTTCCTCCTCCAAAATAGGCCTACAGTCACAAAAGGGAAGAAGTTGACTAAATCAACCTGCCTCAAAATAAAAAGGGGTGAGGGCATAAAGCACCAATGGGCTCAAGCCTTAGTACTATGGAAAAAAAAAAAAGAGTAAAAGATGAAATCCCTTTCCTTGGAAGCTTTACAACTTGGGTATGGAAACAAGACTCGAAAATGTGTATCATATCAATTTCCATAAGAATATTAAAACTGACAATGGAATAATCATCAATAATTTAATATAACATGCAATATCATATTTAAAAAACAAAAACTTGGGCTGGAGTTGTGGCTCAGTGATAGAGCGCTCATCTTGCATGCGTGAGGCACTGGGTTTAAGTACTGTGTCCACCTACAACTAAAAAAATTTTTTTAAAAATAAAAACTGATGTAAAATTGTAATAACCAGTAATATTGCTATCTTTTGACTGAAAAACAGAAATAATTGTGCTGGGCCCATGGGTCTATTAGACCCTATACTGGGGATTGAACCTGAGGGCTTTCTACCACCGAGGCACAATTCCAGACCTTTTGTTTTGAGACAGGGTCTCACCAAAGTGCCAAGGCTGACCTCAAACTTGTGATCCTCCTGCCTCCGCATCCCAAGCAGCTGGAATTACAGGTGTGTGCCTCCACACCAGGCTGATTTTAAGACTTTTTCCTTACTTCCTTAGAATTTTTATACATTCTGAAAGACAGATCTCAAATAGAAATCCACCAAGTTTTTCTTGCAATGAGATTTCCTTTAGCAATAACAAATAATATTTATTAAACATTTGCCAAAGCACTTATTAATCTTGTTAACTCTCTCAAAACTCTAGAATTTAATAATGCCTTTTCTTGAGGAAGTTGCTAAACCAAGATTGAAGCCAGGTCTATTTGATTCCAAAGTCCAGTCTATTACTCAGTACCTATATTGTTCCATCAAGATCAGAAGTGTGAGTAATCATCTCTTAGAGTTGTTTTAAAACTGCTTTTGATATGGGCGTGGCGGCACACACCTGTAATCCTAGCAACTCAGGAGGCTGAGGCAGGAATTTCACAAATCAAAGGCCAGCCTAGCAAATAAGACCCTGTCTCAAAATAAAAAGTGTGTGTGTGTGTTGGGGTGGGGCAGGCAGTTAGCTCATTGCTAAAATGCCCCTGGGGTTGATCCCCAGCACTGTAATAACAAGAACAACAACAGCTCTTGTTACCATAGGGTAAAATATTTTCCTAAGAACTGGCACATACTCTCTCCCTATAGCTGCAAAACAGAAAAATGCTATCAAGAAACATTGATTGGGCTGGGGAGATAGCTCAGTTTTAGAGAGCTTGCCTTGCAAGTACAAGGCCCTGGGTTCAATCCCCACACTGATTACTGGGTTAAGGATATAATTCAGTGGGAAAGTGCTTACCTAACAGATCTGTGAGGCCTCTGGTTCAATCCCCAGTACCACAAAATTTAATTGATTTAAAAAAAACACTGGGGTTGGGATTATAGCTCAGTGATAGAGAGCCTGCCTGGCACGTGTGAGGCACTGAGTTCAATCCTCAGCACATATTAATAAATAAATAAATAAATAAATAAATAAAATCAACTTCTTGTGTCCATCTACAACTAAAAAACATTTTTTAAAAACCCACTAAGGGCTACATCTTTTCACTTAATTTTTAGTTTGCTTACTTTTTAGTAAAAGACCTGAGAAGACTTTTAATTTTTCTTTATAAAAACATGTCTGGCAAGGCGTAAGTAATCAATAAGTATTTCAAATCAATAATGCTCTCCTCCCTGAGCATGGCAATCATACAGCCAGTTCAAATTTCAAATATTCTCTCCTACTGCCCCCAGAAATACATTCTCACTTCTCCTACCCAGCAGAATTAATATTCGTATTTTTGATTTTGGAAAACTAGGTTGCCACATCCACGGCACTTCCAAAAACCCAAGCTCAAAATGTTTCTACCTTTCCAACCAATAGTACTATGCAAATTAAAAGCAAAATGATTAGCTTGCAAAAGTGAGAACTGCCAGTAAAAAGATGACTCTATACATGGAGTCATCCAACTTATTACCAGTATGAGGCAACAGGTAGTTCTCAGTAAAACACAGCAATAATTCTGCACATTAATTTTCATGCTGGTTCAGTATTTCAAAGCATAAAAAGCATCACTGGGAAATTATAAAATTAGCTACCAAGACACACACTGCCACCACCAATTTCTTTTTAAAACTGAATTGCAAACACATCTCTCACTTCTCTCTGCTCCCAAGTTGAAGGGCAGGATCCCTTCCCATCAATAGTGGTTCAATTACAATTTCTCAAAACAAGGGGGAAGCAGAATGAATTGTCCACTAAGCACCCTTCAGCTAGACTTCATGCTTAGTTGTATATGAGATTTTAAATAGTTACTACTTACATAAGAAAAGGCTACTACATAGAAAGATAAAGGCCATATGGAAGTTCTCAGTTCAAACGAGGCAAAAAAAGAAAGGTAAAATTCAGAATGTAGACTACCATAAAATATGATTGAGTTTGCAATTATGGGATTTTAAATAAACATCAGTAATAAGAAACATTCTTAATTAAGAGTTCACAGAATCAGAGAAACAAGTGTAAGGAAAACAAGATTTTTGTTCAGATGTATTTTTTTATTAGATGAAAAGAAAGGTAAACATCTATATTCAAAATATTTAGTAGTCAGAGTCTATGTAACCAAAACTGCTACTTACATGTTTTCAACATTTGTTTTCATTTTAGGGCAACTGGGGAAAATGATACCTTTTAGTATAATTTTTTGTTTAAATATTTTTATTTGTTGTCGGGAAACTTTATTTGTATGTGGTGCTGAGAATTGAACCCAGTGCCTCACATATGCTTGGCAAGTGCTATACCACTGAGCCACAACCTCAGTCCCTTAGTGTAAGTTTTTTTTCCTCCAAAAGTAACATTCATATTTCTTGGAAGACACTACAAATAACAATACTTTTTTACAAAGAGAACTAATGGTAAAAAATAATGAAAAGACTACAAAACCCTGATTTCTCAAACTGACTCAATAATCTTACTTTTGCTAAGAGCAGAGAGCAGACTGAAATACATGAAACTATGAGCTCTTTGGGGGCAGAAACTAGGCAAGGCTTTCGAACTTATCTGGCATAGTAACAAAAATACCAGTTCAAAATATTTCTAACTCTCCAACTAAGTTTGCTGTACAAAATGAATGCAGGATGATGACTAACACAGCAAAGGTGTGCTCTACTAGGAACAAACTAATAAACCCTTAAGAAATAGTGAAAAAAATAGATCTTGGATA
>NC_136473.1:50469352-50515253 GCF_902686455.1 Sciurus vulgaris
GAACTCATATTCATGTTATCCATTGAGTCCTAAGATCACTAGTCAATCTGCCTTCCCTCTGCCTTTCAGAGAATTCTCATGTTTGTTTTATATATTAAGTCCAGCATTTTCAGTTGAACTTGGTGAGAAGAATAGACAAAAGTATACCTACGCCTCCTTCCTGGAGTTGGAAGTGTATAGTAAGTATTTAATAGCAGTTTTTTAGTATTATTATATTTTTGATCTCTTAACAGGTTTATTTGTTCTTGGCTTCTATGAGGTTCTGTCTTGCCATAATAAGCTTCAATTGCACTCTGTAGTTTTCCTTTATTATCCCAGCATCTCTGGAAGGCTGAGGCAGGAGGATTGCAAGCCTCAGCAACTTAGCGAGGCCCTGTCTCTAAATAAAATGTAAAAAGGGCTGGGAATGTGGCTCAGTGGTTAAGCCACACTCTGGATTCAATCCCTGGTGTACACACACACACACAAAGAAGGCCAAACACTAAAATTTAAAATCATATTTTTTTAAGTGTAATGAGTGCTTATGATGATGAACATAAATCAAGAAGTGTTTAGTCAAAATATTAGGGGAGTATTGATGCTTGAATCCAGGGTGCTTAAACATTGAGCCACAGCCCCAGCATTTGTATTTTTTATTTTGAGATAGGGTTTCTCTAAGTTGCTGAGGGTGGCACTGAGCTTGCAATCTTGCCTCAGTCAGTTACTGACATTTTAGGTGAGCACCACTATACCTGACTGGACATTTTATTTATGGACATCTCACCATGTGACATTTTAAAGTACAGTTATAGTATAATGGGCTCACAAAACCAATTCTCTGATTTGTTACAGAGTTATGCTTTGATTCTAATTGAAGTCATTTAAATGTGTCCTTTCAGTCTTTCAAATTGCATGTATTGTTAATATAGATGTTTGTTGTATTTAAAAATAAAAATTTTAAGTACTCATAAACATTCATATATTTACTAAGTAGGATCATCCTGTGTATGTAGTTCCATTACAAGGAATACTGAAAAAATATCTATTATACCAATCAAATTTCAGCCAAAAGAATGCTCGAGGGATATGATTTTTTTCAGATTATCTGGACTTTCTGGTTAATGCAGGATAAAGTATGAAGTCCCTTTTCGTTTTAGAATTTGTTAGAGCTTTTCCCACATCTCTTCCTCCTAGATTGTGCTGAATTTAGAACCAAGTATCAATGGATTTTCTGTGATATGCAGATGCTGATCCATAGTTGGGGGTGGATAGAGAAGAATGAAGGAACTTTGAATTGTACAGAGGGGACAGGAGGGGCTGGTGGGGCTGGGAAGGATGGTAGATTGAGACAGATATTATTACCCTGTATACATGTATGAAAATAATTTTTTTAAAAAAATCACTGTCAATAAAAGTTAATGAAAATAAATAAATAAATGGAAGTTAAAAAAAAGTATAAATGGGCTTCATGTATTTATAGCTTAGTGATGTCCTCTGTATCCAAACTGTCACTCAGTGCTGATAGATCTTTTTGTGAGCTCCTTTCCTTTCATGGTCTTGGAAACAGTGGAGTGATTACTTAGGTTTTGTAAAACTTTCTGTAGGGTATGTATTATTTGCACCGAGCTGGTGAAATCACTCAGGAAGGTGATCTTGTGACTAGCAGAATATTAGTTAAAGCAAAGATAGAGGTGATATTCACTGGCTTTTCTTTAGAAAGCTGTCTAGCTAAATTACTCCCAGATGCTGAATTTTTAAATCCTTATGCCCAGAATGCATTAGCTAGTATTATCAGTACTTGGTTCTTTAAAAAAAAAAAAAAAATTATTTGCTGGACATGGCTCAAGACTGTAATCTAAACCATTCAGGAGGTTGAGACAGAGGTCAGCCTCAGCAACTCAGCAACACCCTGTCTCAAAATAAAATTAAAAAGGGGGAAATGTATCTCAGTGGTAAAGCACCCTGGATTCAATCCCCCAGTAACTAACAAATAAAAACCAATCGACTATTTTGCAACAACCACTGTGTGTGTATCTGGGGACTTAATCTTTAGAAAATAAGTGAAAAGCTGGTGTTTATAACTGGCATTTACTTTAACTAAAGAGGAAAAAAAAAAGACAGTATGAGAATAGATGTGTATGAAGTTGGATTTGTAGTGAATACTTAATATATACCTGCCTGTGTACAGATGTTTTAATGTGAAATCTGCAGGTAGGATAATGAAGTAGCTGTTCTTGACCCTTTCCTCATCAGTCTTTTTATTGTTCTTTAGTGTTACCTTAGTATAAATATGGATAGATCAGCATTTTAGTTCCATTCCATTCTTTTGATTATCCTTTGATTTGTGCTTAGAAAATAGTAAAGGAGGAAAGAAATAGACTTGTACTAATCCACAAAATTGATCATCATCTTTGCATAGTAAAGAGTTGGTCATATTAAAATTTAGTGCTATTTCAATAATATGTTAATGAGTAAAATCCCTGTCTGGGAGTAAAAAAAACTAACAATTATTTTTTGTTATTTTTAATTTGACTGGTTTTGGTTTTTTAAGTTAACCTAAATACATATAGGCATAATCTAAGCTTGCCTTGTGTAGCAAGGCAAGCCACATTTAGACAAAATTGTGAAGATTTTAGACTTAATTTGCCATTGATTTTCCTTCCCTGAATAATGTAGGAGATTGTTTTCTGTTGGCGCATCCTAGGGTAATCTTGTCAAATTTTCCTACTTAACTAAAATGAAAAAGAAAAATAATTGTTGGATTTTGTTTGTGTATTCAGAATGTCACAGGACTGTTGGAATTTGGTGAATATGGTGAAGCATTTTCTCAAAATCACATTTGTATCATTTTCTTATAATTTGAAGGCATTGAGATACCCAGATTGTCATAGAGTAGTCTAGGCACAGTAATTCTAGAAGAAAAAATAGTAAAAGTTCAGAAAATTTAGGCATAAAGGATGAAGTAGAAGAAAATTTAGAAGAGAAGCTGGATGAGTTAGAAATTGTGTTTGCATCAATCTTAAAGGCGAAGTCGTTTGAGACCTTTTGGGTCTTAACTACCTTTAACATACTTCTTGTTCTCCGAGGAAAGAACACAGGGTTAAAATGACTGGGGGTCTTTTCTCAGAAACTGCTGATATTAGAAAGTAAGTATTATTTTAATTAACTTCCTTCTGGAACAAGGAAGCTCCTTTATTTTAGCATAGATTGGACCATCAGTTCCCACCTTTACCTTATTGGGTTGTGACTTTTATGGGCATTTTGTGAAAGCTCTGGACTATTGTTCTAAGAGAATGCCTCTGAATATTCATGCATAGAATTTCATTGGGCTGTGGTCTACATAAAAGTCCTTTTATTTACCTCTTCTTCAAGGTTCAGAATCCCTGCTTTGACTCTCACCTCCTTTTCTGAGACAAGCTGGTCTCTTCTTTACCTTTCTTTTAAAGTCTGCCTTTTTACCTCCTGTTTCCTAGATGCATTGACTTTATTTTATTTTACATGTTTTACTTTTTTATGTTCTGATTCCTGTTTGTTAGGTAGAAATCTTAAGTGTAAGTCCCAGGCATACACCACACTGCATGGCAAATTTTAGCTCAACATTTGAAGGAATATTGAAAATATTTCTCCTTCTACCATGTATACAACATAAGGATTTTTGTAAATGAGAACATGGAAAGCGAGACGCCATGTCTACTTCATCTTACTAGGTAAAAGCATTTAAAATTATAAATGGCACTCTCAGGCAACCCAACAGTGGATAGGAACCCAATTTTTGTGTGGCTACTCATTAAAATGCGGTACAAAGTAGCCCACTCCAAGATTTCCAGGTCTCAGGGGCTAAAGTGGTTCAAAGAGCACAAAAAGACAACTGTTTGGTTCAGGAGAGCTCTGTCCTTCTCCAGCCTCCTCCTGGGCACAGCCTGGAGGCTGCTCCCTTCTCCCACATGTCCCCCTGCAAGCGGGTTCCACCCAATTGACCTACCGGTTCTTCTCATCCCTCTCATTGATTCCACCTTCTCCAGGACGGAGCATTCGCTCCACTTTCGACAAGTTACCGACAGTCACAGCCTTCAGGACACTATATCCAGGGACATACCCCGAACGGTACCTCCTGGAGTGACCTCTGTGACACCGCCTGCACCCAAAGCCCAGGCACTCCATTCTAGTGCCGGCAGAGGAGCCCGAGGGCCCCTGCTCCTGAGCCTGCCTGGGCCAGGGAGGGACTCAGAGGTGAGACGCCCCTCCTCCCGACTCAACGAAAAATCTCCCCTTCAATCTACAACACTTCCCACCGAGCCAGCCAATCGAGTCTGCTCACAGCGCCCCAAAGGCAAAAGCTCCACAGTTTGCCAGCTGGCCACTAGGAGACAGTTGTTGCCAGGCGACCTTCCAAATGCCAGAGCACGCCCCCTTACACCATTCTGATTGGCTGGGCTTTGGCGGGTTCCTCAGCATGCGAGCAGGTGCGGGAGGCCCTGGGCGGGGCCAACATCTGCCCAGTTTTCTTTCAAATGTCAAACTTCTTTGGCAGTTGTCCTGAGTGTTCTAGACGTTCTCCGGACAGGCTTGTGCCTGGGGGAAAGCAGCCCTTGTGCCTGGGTGGGCTGAAAGTAGGGTGTCTGCCTTGGTAAAGTTTTATTCCAATGTGGCCATGTTCCTTTGTTCATAAATTGATATAACTGTTATGTTACTAGGGCAGAGCTGAATACGTTAATGTACATCTCTTCAACATTCACATTGTCCTTTGACTTATAGTTTTTGGTTCTGGGGATTGAATACACACTGGCTTTAGCACTGAGCTCCATCCCAAGCCCTTCTTATTTTGAGACCAGGTCTTGCTAAGGTCTATTTAGGGCCTCACTAAGTGGCTGAGGCTGGCCTTGAACTTGTCATCCTTTCCCCTCAGCTTCCCAAGTCCCTAGGACTACAGGTATGGGCCACCACATTTGGCTAACATTCTCCTTCTATAATCACTAACCTCAGAAAAGGTGAACAGAAATTTTCAATTGTGCAGAAGCAGAACATTGGTCAAAGTGTCATTTTTACATTCTCAGTGTTTCAAATCATTTTAAAACTTTCACATGTAAGTTTTAATACTTATTTAAAGGACAAAACTATTCTTTTAACTGTGGAACTAATTATCACAAAGAATCTGGGTGGTTTCTTTAGAAATGTAAAATTTTACTTTAGAAACATAACTTTATGTTTATTCCTGGCCCTGGTCAGAGAGACAAAAACTGAGTACAGAATTTCTAACTTCAATCTGCATCCCCAAAATTGCCTAATGTGCTCACACTTGGTTCAAGGTATATTATATTCTAAAAAGGCCAATGTACCTTTAATAGGTATTATGCAATCATTTTTTTTGGCATATTATAGTTGTACATAATGATGGGATTTATTGTTACATATCTGTACATGCACACAATAGAACAGTATAATTTGTATCATTCTCTAGCACTTTCCCCTCCATTCCTTCCTCCCGTCCTTTGGTCTCTGTCCTCTACTGATTCCCCTTTGATTTCAAATGAGTTTACACCACACCTTTGTCTTTTTCTTCTCTAGCTTCTGCACAGGAGAGAAAACATGTCCTTTGACCATCTAAGTTTGAGTTATTTAGTGTAACACAATAGTCACTAGTTCTATTCATTTTCCTGCAAATGGCATAATAATAAATGCTGGAGAGAATGTGGTGAAAAATGAGTATTTTACACTATTGGTGGGATTGTAAAATTAATAACCACTTTGGAAATCATTATGGAGGTTCCTCAAATAGACTAGTAATTTTGGTTTAGGATTGAGTAAGACCCCATTGTGGAGGTTCCTCATATCCTCTTCTTCTGTTCCAAATAAAAAAAGATTAAAATATTTAATCAGTATGCATAAATAAAGAATTGTTTGTTCATGTTGGGTATTCAAAACTTTTCATTTGATGGGTGTAAACTTTTCTAAAACACAGGGAAGATACTGCAGCTTCTATTTGCAAACATCCTGCCTTGTTATGGCCTCAGAAAAAAAATGCTTACAGAAACAACATAGCCTCACATCATTCCATGTAATTAAATTTCATCTTGACTACTTCAGACACATAATTCTATAACTTTGACATTTCTATACTGAATTGCTAAGTAAATTATACTTCCTAAATACAAAAATAGGTTTTAACCAATTTTCTTCTTTTTTTTAATGAAAATGTCAAAAACAGCTCTATCTGTATGAGAACAAAGTGACAAGAGAACATGTATATGTAGCAATAAAAAGCATTTATATAGTACATTTTATGAACTGGGCACTGTTTTAAGGAATTATGTTAATTTAATTGTCATTAAAACTGTATGAAATAGGTACTAGTATTCTCCCCATTTTACAGATGGGAAAATAGTTTCAGAAAAGTTCAGTTATTTGACCAAGATCAGACAATAGAAAGTTATCAATCTGGACTTTGAACCCAGGCTACCTAGCTCCAGAATCTCTGCTTTCGGCCTCTCTTGTACGATTTCACTTCTATGCTCTACTAAGATGTTAAAAAAATTATCAATACTCTAAATATACCATAAAGTTTAAAAATATTTAATGTTTACAAATGGTTAGCAGTTGTAAGCTATACAAAGTAAACTATACCAAAATTCAAACCTCTGCAGACTGGACTTGAAAAACAAGAAAAGAACCTGAGTTAGTGAATAAATTATTCCCATTTGAGCACATATATAACAATTAGGAAGGAGTACTAAGAAATCATACTCTCATATCCAGATAGAATAAAGTAACAGAGGTGTGGTGGCACATGCTCATAGTCCCAGCTACTTGGGAGACTAAAACCAGAGGATCACAAACTTAAGAACAGACTGAGAAACTTCGTGGGAACCTGTCCTATGGTTTGGATGTGAGGTATTCCTTAATAGCTCATGTACGAGACAGTGAAAGACATTTGGAGGTGAATGATGGGGTTGTGAGAGGCCTTAACCCAATTGGTGAATTAATCCCCCAGTGGGGTTAAGTGATAAGTGAAGGTAGGCAGGGTGAGGCTGGAGGAGGTGGCTGGGAGGTGGGGAACATAACTTTGAGGTATATATTTTGTATGTGGCAAGTGAAGCCAGTGTCTATCTGTCTCTGTCTGATATCTGATCATCGTGTGAGTGTGATATTCTGCCATGACGTTCTGCCTCACCTGTAGCCCCAAGGAATGGAACTCTAAGGACTGAGACCTATAAAACCATGAGTCCCCAAATAAACTTTTCCTCCTCCAAAATAGGCCTACAGTCACAAAAGGGAAGAAGTTGACTAAATCAACATGCCTCAAAATAAAAAGGGGTGAGGGCATAAAGCACCAATGGGCTCAAGCCTTAGTACTATGGGGGAAAAAAAAAAAAGAGTAAAAGATGAAATCCCTTTCCTTGGAAGCTTTACAACTTGGGTATGGAAACAAGACTCGAAAATGTGTATCATATCAATTTCCATAAGAATATTAAAACTGACAATGGAATAATCATCAAATATAATTTAATATAACATGCAATATCATATTTAAAAAACAAAAACTTGGGCTGGAGTTGTGGCTCAGTGATAGAGCGCTCATCTTGCATGCGTGAGGCACTGGGTTTAAGTACTGTGTCCATCTACAACTAAAAAAAATTTTTTTAAAAATAAAAACTGATGTAAAATTGTAATAACCAGTAATATGCTATCTTTTGACTGAAAAACAAATAATTGTGCTGGGCCCATGGGTCTATTAGACCCTATACTGGGGATTGAACCTGAGGGCTTTCTACCACCGAGGCACAATTCCAGACCTTTTGTTTTGAGACAGGGTCTCACCAAAGTGCCAAGGCTGACCTCAAACTTGTGATGTCTCCGCATCCCAAGCAGCTGGAATTACAGGTGTGTGCCTCCACACCAGGCTGATTTTAAGACTTTTTCCTTACTTCTGTAGAATTTTTATACATTCTGAAAGACAGATCTCAAATAGAAATCCACCAGGTTTTTCTTGCAATGAGATTTCCTTTAGCAATAAATAATATTTATTAAACATTTGCCAAAGCACTTATTAATCTTGTTAACTCTCTCAAAACTCTAGAATTTAATAATGCGTTTTCTTGAGGAAGTTGCTAAACCAAGATTGAAACCAGGTCTATTTGATTCCAAAGTCCAGTCTATTACTCAGTACCTATATTGTTCCATCAAGATCAGAAGTGTGAGTAATCATCTCTTAGAGTTGTTTTAAAACTGCTTTTGATATGGGTGTGGCGGCACACACCTGTAATCCTAGCAACTCAGGAGGCTGAGGCAGGAATTTCACAAATCAAAGGCCAGCCTAGCAAATAAGACCCTGTCTCAAAATAAAAAGGGTGTGGGTGTGTGTGTGTGTGTTGGGGCGGGGCAGGCAGTTAGCTCATTGCTGAAATGCCCCTGGGGTTGATCCCCAGCACTGTAATAACAAGAACAACAACAGCTCTTGTTACCATAGGGTAAAATATTTTCCTAAGAACTGGCACATACTCTCTCCCTATAGCTGCAAACCAGAAAAATGCTATCAAGAAACATTGATTGGGCTGGGGAGATAGCTCAGTTTTAGAGAGCTTGCCTTGCAAGTACAAGGCCCTGGGTTCAATCCCCACACTGATTACTGGGTTAAGGATATAATTCAGTGGGAAAGTGCTTGCCTAACAGATCTGTGAGGCCTCTGGTTCAATCCCCAGTACCACAAAATTTAATTGATTAAAAAGAAACACTGAGGTTGGGATTATAGCTTAGTGATAGAGAGCCTGCCTGGCACGTGTGAGGACTGAGTTCAATCCTCAGCACATATTAATAAATAAATAAAATCAACTTATTGTGTCCATCTACAACTAAAAAACATTTTTTAAAAACCCACTAAGGGCTACATCTTTTCACTTAATTTTTAGTTTGCTTACTTTTTAGTAAAAGACCTGAGAAGACTTTTAATTTTTCTTTATAAAAAAATGCCTGGCAAGGCGTAAGTAATCAATAAGTATTTCAAATCAGTAATGCTCTCCTCCCTGAGCATGGCAATCATACATCCAGTTCAAATTTCAAATATTCTCTTCTACTGCCCCCAGAAATACATTCTCACTTCTCCTACCCAGCAGAATTAATACTCTTATTTTTGATTTTGGAAAACTAGGTTGCCACATCCACGGCACTTCCGAAAATCCAAGCTCAAAATGTTTCTACCTTTCCAACCAATAGTACTATGCAAATTAAAAGCAAAATGATTAGCATGCAAAACTCAAAGTGGAGCGAATGCTCCGTCGTGGAGACGGTGGAATCAATGAGAGGGATGAGAAGAACCGGTAGGTCAATTGGGTGGAACCCGCTTGCAGGGGGACATGTGGGAGAAGGGAGCAGCCTCCAGGCTGTGCCCAGGAGGAGGCTGGAGAAGGACGGAGACCTCCCGAACCAAACTGTTGTCCTTTTGTGCTCTCTGAATCACCTTAGCCCCTGAGACCTGGAAATCTTGGAGTGGGTAGATTATAGCCTATTTTAAAGAGATGCCACACAAAAATTGTGTTCCTATCCACTATTGAGTTGTCTGAGAGAGCCATTTCTTGATTATTTTAAATGCTTTTACCTAGTAAGATGAAGTAGACATGGCGTCTCGCTTTCCATGTTCTCCTTTACAAAACTCCTTATGTTGTATACATGGTAGAGGGAGAATTATTTTCAACATTCCTTCAAATTTTGAGCTGAAATTTGGTGTGCAGTGCGGTGTATGGCATACAGCTTGCGGCAGAGGAACAGAGCTGGGGATAGAAACATAGAAGAAGTTGGATAGGGGAGTGTCACTGAAGATAGGACCTTGAGCATCCTGAAGTTTCACCCTACTTTGAGCCCACCCAGACACAAAGGCTGCTTCCCCCCCAACCCCCGGGCGCAAGCCTGTCGTGAGAATGTCTAGAACACTCAGGACAACTGCCAATGAAGTTTGACATTTGAAAGAAAAGTGGGCAGGTGCTGGCCCCGCCCAGGGCCTCACGCACCTGCTCGCGCGCTGAGGAACCCTCCACAGCCCAGCCAATCAGAATGGTGTAAGGGGGCGCGCTCTGGCGTTTGGAAGGTCGCCTGGCAACACCTGTCTCCCAGTGGCCAGCTGGCAAAGTGTGGAGCTTTTGCCTTTGGGGCGCTGTGAGCAGACTCGATTGGCTGGCTCGCTTGGAAGTGTTGTAGATTGAAGGGGAGATTTTTCGTTGAGTCGGGAGGAGGGGCGTCTCACCTCTGAGTCCCTCCCTGGCCCGGGCAGGCTCAGGAGCAGGGGCCCTCGGGCTCCTCTGCCGGCACTAGAATGGAGTGCCTGGGCTTTGGGTGCAGGCGGTGTCACAGAGGTCACTCCAGGAGGTACCGTTCGGGGTATGTCCCTGGAAATCGCGTCCTGAAGGCTGTGACTGTCGGTAAGGTGTCCAAAGTGGAGCGAATGCTCCGTCGTGGAGACGGTGGAATCAATGAGAGGGATGAGAAGAACCGGTAGGTCAATTGGGTGGAACCCGCTTGCAGGGGGACATGTGGGAGAAGGGAGCAGCCTCCAGGCTGTGCCCAGGAGGAGGCTGGAGAAGGACGGAGATCTCCCGAACCAAACTCTTGTCCTTTTGTGCTCTCTGACCCACCTTAGCCCCTGAGACCTGGAAATCTTGGAGTGGGTAGATTGTAGCCCAATTTAATGAGTAGCCACACAAAAATTGGGTTCCTATCCACTATTGAGTTGCCTGAGAGAGCCATTTATTGATTATTTTAAATGCTTTTACCTAGGAAGGTGAAGTAGACATGGCGTCTCCCTTTCCATGTTCTCCTTTACAAAACTCCCTATGTTGTACACATGGCAGAAGGAGAAATATTTTCAACATTTCCTTCAAATTTTGAGCTGAAATTTGCCATGCAGTGTGGTGTATGGCATGCAGCTTGTGGCAGAGGAACAGAGCTAGGGATAGAAACATAGAAGAAGTTGGATAGGGTAGTGTCACTGGAGATAGGACCTTGAGCATCCTGAAGTTTCACCCTACTTGGAGCCCACCCAGACACAAAGGCTGCTTCCCCCGCCCCCGGGCCCAAGCCTGTCCTGAGAATGTCTAGAACACTCAGCACAACTGCCAATGAAGTTTGACATTTGAAAGGAAACTGGGCAGGTGCTGGCCCCGCCCAGGGCCTCACGCACCTGCTCGCGCGCTGAGGAACCCTCCACAGCCCAGCCAATCAGAATGGTGTCAGGGGGCGCGCTCTGGCGTTTGGAAGGACGCCTGGCAACAACTGTCTCCCAGTGGCCAGCTGGCAAACTGTGGAGCTTTTGCCTTTGGGGCGCTGTGAGCAGACTCGATTGGCTGGCTCGGTTGGAAGTGTTGTAGATTGAAGGGGAGATTTTTCGTTGAGTCGGGAGGAGGGGCGTCTCACCTCTGAGTCCCTCCCTGGCCCGGGCAGGCTCAGGAGCAGGGGCCCTCGGGCTCCTCTGCCGGCACTAGAATGGAGTGCCTGGGCTTTGGGTGCAGGCGGTGTCACAGAGGTCACTCCAGGAGGTACCGTTCGGGGTATGTCCCTGGAAATCGCGTCCTGAAGGCTGTGACTGTCGGTAAGGTGTCCAAAGTGGAGCGAATGCTCCGTCGTGGAGACGGTGGAATCAATGAGAGGGATGAGAAGAACCAGTAGGTCAATTGGGTGGAACCCGCTTGCAGGGGGACATGTGGGAGAAGGGAGCAGCCTCCAGGCTGTGCCCAGGAGGAGGCTGGAGAAGGACGGAGATCTCCCGAACCAAACTGTTGTCCTTTTGTGCTCTCTGAATCACCTTAGCCCCTGAGACCTGGAAATCTTGGAGTGGGTAGATTATAGCCTATTTTAAAGAGTTGCCACACAAAAATTGTGTTCCTATCCACTATTGAGTTGTCTGAGAGAGCCATTTCTTGATTATTTTAAATGCTTTTACCTAGTAAGATGAAGTAGACATGGCGTCTCGCTTTCCATGTTCTCCTTTACAAAACTCCTTATGTTGTATACATGGTAGAGGGAGAATTATTTTCAACATTCCTTCAAATTTTGAGCTGAAATTTGGTGTGCAGTGCGGTGTATGGCATACAGCTTGCGGCAGAGGAACAGAGCTGGGGATAGAAACATAGAAGAAGTTGGATAGGGGAGTGTCACTGGAGATAGGACCTTGAGCATCCTGAAGTTTCACCCTACTTTGAGCCCATCCAGACACAAAGGCTGCTTCCCCCCCAACCCCCGGGCGCAAGCCTGTCGTGAGAATGTCTAGAACACTCAGGACAACTGCCAATGAAGTTTGACATTTGAAAGAAAAGTGGGCAGGTGCTGGCCCCGCCCAGGGCCTCATGCACCTGCTCGCGCGCTGAGGAACCCTCCACAGCCCAGCCAATCAGAATGGTGTAAGGGGGCGCGCTCTGGCGTTTGGAAGGACGCCTGGCAACACCTGTCTCCCAGTGGCCAGCTGGCAAAGTGTGGAGCTTTTGCCTTTGGGGCGCTGTGAGCAGACTCGATTGGCTGGCTCGGTTGGAAGTGTTGTAGATTGAAGGGGAAATTTTGCTAGATTGTAGCCCAATTTAATGAGTAGCCACACAAAAATTGGGTTCCTATCCGCTATTGAGTTTCCTTAGAGAGCCATTTATTGATTATTTTAAATGCTTTTACCTAGTAAGATGAAGTAGACATGGCGTCTCACTTTCCATGTTCTCCTTTACAAAACTCCTTATGTTGTATACATGGTAGAAGGAGAAATATTTTCAACATTCCTTCAAATTTTGAGCTGAAATTTGCCATGCAGTGGTGTATGGCATGCAGCTTCTGGCAGAGGAACAGAGCTAGGGATAGAAACATAGAAGAAGTTAGATAGGGGAGTGTCACTGGAGATAGGACCTTGAGCATCCTGAAGTTTCACCCTACTTTGAGCCCACCCAGACACAAAGGCTGCTTCCCCCCCAACCCCGGGCCCAAGCCTGTCCTGAGAATGTCTAGAACACTCAGGACAACTGCCAATGAAGTTTGACATTTGAAAGGAAACTGGGCAGGTGCTGGCCCCGCCCAGGGCCTCACGCACCTGCTCGCGCGCTGAGGAACCCTCCACAGCCCAGCCAATCAGAATGGTGTCAGGGGGCGCGCTCTGGCGTTTGGAAGGACGCCTGGCAACAACTGTCTCCCAGTGGCCAGCTGGCAAACTGTGGAGCTTTTGCCTTTCTGGCGCTGTGAGCAGACTCGATTGGCTGGCTCGGTTGGAAGTGTTGTAGATTGAAGGGGAGATTTTTCGTTGAGTCGGGAGGAGGGGCGTCTCACCTCTGAGTCCCTCCCTGGCCCGGGCAGGCTCAGGAGCAGGGGCCCTCGGGCTCCTCTGCCGGCACTAGAATGGAGTGCCTGGGCTTTGGGT
This sequence comes from Sciurus vulgaris, assembly GCF_902686455.1. Lineage (NCBI taxonomy): Eukaryota > Metazoa > Chordata > Mammalia > Rodentia > Sciuridae > Sciurus > Sciurus vulgaris. The sequence goes on from NC_136473.1 coordinate 50,482,704, forward strand.
GCAGGCGGTGTCACAGAGGTCACTCCAGGAGGTACCGTTCGGGGTATGTCCCTGGAAATCGCGTCCTGAAGGCTGTGACTGTCGGTAAGGTGTCCAAAGTGGAGCGAATGCTCCGTCGTGGAGACGGTGGAATCAATGAGAGGGATGAGAAGAACCGGTAGGTCAATTGGGTGGAACCCGCTTGCAGGGGGACATGTGGGAGAAGGGAGCAGCCTCCAGGCTGTGCCCAGGAGGAGGCTGGAGAAGGACGGAGATCTCCCGAACCAAACTCTTGTCCTTTTGTGCTCTCTGACCCACCTTAGCCCCTGAGACCTGGAAATCTTGGAGTGGGTAGATTGTAGCCCAATTTAATGAGTAGCCACACAAAAATTGGGTTCCTATCCACTATTGAGTTGCCTGAGAGAGCCATTTATTGATTATTTTAAATGCTTTTACCTAGGAAGGTGAAGTAGACATGGCGTCTCCCTTTCCATGTTCTCCTTTACAAAACTCCCTATGTTGTACACATGGCAGAAGGAGAAATATTTTCAACATTTCCTTCAAATTTTGAGCTGAAATTTGCCATGCAGTGTGGTGTATGCCATGCAGCTTGTGGCAGAGGAACAGAGCTAGGGATAGAAACATAGAAGAAGTTGGATAGGGGAGTGTCACTGGAGATAGGACCTTGAGCATCCTGAAGTTTCACCCTACTTGGAGCCCACCCAGACACAAAGGCTGCTTCCCCCGCGCCCGGGCCCAAGCCTGTCCTGAGAATGTCTAGAACACTCAGGACAACTGCCAATGAAGTTTGACATTTGAAAGAAAACTGGGCAGGTGCTGGCCCCGCCCAGGGCCTCACGCACCTGCTCGCGCGCTGAGGAACCCTCCACAGCCCAGCCAATCAGAATGGTGTCAGGGGGCGCGCTCTGGCGTTTGGAAGGACGCCTGGCAACAACTGTCTCCCAGTGGCCAGCTGGCAAACTGTGGAGCTTTTGCCTTTCTGGCGCTGTGAGCAGACTCGATTGGCTGGCTCGGTTGGAAGTGTTGTAGATTGAAGGGGAGATTTTTCGTTGAGTCGGGAGGAGGGGCGTCTCACCTCTGAGTCCCTCCCTGGCCCGGGCAGGCTCAGGAGCAGGGGCCCTCGGGCTCCTCTGCCGGCACTAGAATGGAGTGCCTGGGCTTTGGGTGCAGGCGGTGTCACAGAGGTCACTCCAGGAGGTACCGTTCGGGGTATGTCCCTGGAAATCGCGTCCTGAAGGCTGTGACTGTCGGTAAGGTGTCCAAAGTGGAGCGAATGCTCCGTCGTGGAGACGGTGGAATCAATGAGAGGGATGAGAAGAACCGGTAGGTCAATTGGGTGGAACCCGCTTGCAGGGGGACATGTGGGAGAAGGGAGCAGCCTCCAGGCTGTGCCCAGGAGGAGGCTGGAGAAGGACGGAGACCTCCCGAACCAAACTCTTGTCCTTTTGTGCTCTCTGAATCACCTTAGCCCCTGAGACCTGGAAATCTTGGAGTGGGTAGATTATAGCCTATTTTAAAGAGTTGCCACACAAAAATTGTGTTCCTATCCACTATTGAGTTGTCTGAGAGAGCCATTTCTTGATTATTTTAAATGCTTTTACCTAGTAAGATGAAGTAGACATGGCGTCTCGCTTTCCATGTTCTCCTTTACAAAACTCCTTATGTTGTATACATGGTAGAGGGAGAATTATTTTCAACATTCCTTCAAATTTTGAGCTGAAATTTGGTGTGCAGTGCGGTGTATGGCATACAGCTTGCGGCAGAGGAACAGAGCTGGGGATAGAAACATAGAAGAAGTTGGATAGGGGAGTGTCACTGGAGATAGGACCTTGAGCATCCTGAAGTTTCACCCTACTTTGAGCCCATCCAGACACAAAGGCTGCTTCCCCCCCAACCCCCGGGCGCAAGCCTGTCGTGAGAATGTCTAGAACACTCAGGACAACTGCCAATGAAGTTTGACATTTGAAAGAAAAGTGGGCAGGTGCTGGCCCCGCCCAGGGCCTCATGCACCTGCTCGCGCGCTGAGGAACCCTCCACAGCCCAGCCAATCAGAATGGTGTAAGGGGGCGCGCTCTGGCGTTTGGAAGGACGCCTGGCAACACCTGTCTCCCAGTGGCCAGCTGGCAAAGTGTGGAGCTTTTGCCTTTGGGGCGCTGTGAGCAGACTCGATTGGCTGGCTCGGTTGGAAGTGTTGTAGATTGAAGGGGAAATTTTGCTAGATTGTAGCCCAATTTAATGAGTAGCCACACAAAAATTGGGTTCCTATCCGCTATTGAGTTTCCTTAGAGAGCCATTTATTGATTATTTTAAATGCTTTTACCTAGTAAGATGAAGTAGACATGGCGTCTCACTTTCCATGTTCTCCTTTACAAAACTCCTTATGTTGTATACATGGTAGAAGGAGAAATATTTTCAACATTCCTTCAAATTTTGAGCTGAAATTTGCCATGCAGTGGTGTATGGCATGCAGCTTCTGGCAGAGGAACAGAGCTAGGGATAGAAACATAGAAGAAGTTAGATAGGGGAGTGTCACTGGAGATAGGACCTTGAGCATCCTGAAGTTTCACCCTACTTTGAGCCCACCCAGACACAAAGGCTGCTTCCCCCCCAACCCCGGGCCCAAGCCTGTCCTGAGAATGTCTAGAACACTCAGGACAACTGCCAATGAAGTTTGACATTTGAAAGAAAACTGGGCAGGTGCTGGCCCCGCCCAGGGCCTCACGCACCTGCTCGCGCGCTGAGGAACCCTCCACAGCCCAGCCAATCAGAATGGTGTCAGGGGGCGCGCTCTGGCGTTTGGAAGGACGCCTGGCAACAACTGTCGCCCAGTGGCCAGCTGGCAAAGTGTGGAGCTTTTGCCTTTGGGGCGCTGTGAGCAGACTCGATTGGCTGGCTCGGTTGGAAGTGTTGTAGATTGAAGGGGAGATTTTTCGTTGAGTCGGGAGGAGGGGCGTCTCACCTCTGAGTCCCTCCCTGGCCCGGGCAGGCTCAGGAGCAGGGGCCCTCGGGCTCCTCTGCCGGCACTAGAATGGAGTGCCTGGGCTTTGGGTGCAGGCGGTGTCACAGAGGTCACTCCAGGAGGTACCGTTCGGGGTATGTCCCTGGAAATCGCGTCCTGAAGGCTGTGACTGTCGGTAAGGTGTCCAAAGTGGAGCGAATGCTCCGTCGTGGAGATGGTGGAATCAATGAGAGGGATGAGAAGAACCGGTAGGTCAATTGGGTGGAACCCGCTTGCAGGGGGACATGTGGGAGAAGGGAGCAGCCTCCAGGCTGTGCCCAGGAGGAGGCTGGAGAAGGACGGAGATCTCCCGAACCAAACTCTTGTCCTTTTGTGCTCTCTGACCCACCTTAGCCCCTGAGACCTGGAAATCTTGGAGTGGGTAGATTGTAGCCCAATTTAATGAGTAGCCACACAAAAATTGGGTTCCTATCCACTATTGAGTTGCCTGAGAGAGCCATTTCTTGATTATTTTAAATGCTTTTACCTAGTAAGATGAAGTAGACATGGCGTCTCGCTTTCCATGTTCTCCTTTACAAAACTCCTTATGTTGTATACATGGTAGAGGGAGAAATATTTTCAACATTCCTTCAAATTTTGAGCTGAAATTTGCCGTGCAGTGCGGTGTATGGCATGCAGCTTGTGGTAGAGGAACAGAGCTGGGGATAGAAACATAGAAGAAGTTGGATAGGGGAGTGTCACTGGAGATAGGACCTTGAGCATCCTGAAGTTTCACCCTACTTTGAGCCCACCCAGACACAAAGGCTGCTTCCCCCCCAACCCCCGGGCCCAAGCCTGTCCTGAGAATGTCTAGAACACTCAGGACAACTGCCAATGAAGTTTGACATTTGAAAGAAAAGTGGGCAGGTGCTGGCCCCGCCCAGGGCCTCATGCACCTGCTCGCGCGCTGAGGAACCCTCCACAGCCCAGCCAATCAGAATGGTGTCAGGGGGCGCGCTCTGGCGTTTGGAAGGACGCCTGGCAACAACTGTCTCCCAGTGGCCAGCTGGCAAACTGTGGAGCTTTTGCCTTTGGGGCGCTGTGAGCAGACTCGATTGGCTGGCTCTGTTGGAAGTGTTGTAGATTGAAGGGGAGATTTTTCGTTGAGTCGGGAGGAGGGGCATCTCACCTCTGAGTCCCTCCCTGGCCCGGGCAGGCTCAGGAGCAGGGGCCCTCGGGCTCCTCTGCCGGCACTAGAATGGAGTGCCTGGGCTTTGGGTGCAGGCGGTGTCACAGAGGTCACTCCAGGAGGTACCGTTCGGGGTATGTCCCTGGAAATCGCGTCCTGAAGGCTGTGACTGTCGGTAAGGTGTCCAAAGTGGAGCGAATGCTCCGTCGTGGAGACGGTGGAATCAATGAGAGGGATGAGAAGAACCGGTAGGTCAATTGGGTGGAACCCGCTTGCAGGGGGACATGTGGGAGAAGGGAGCAGCCTCCAGGCTGTGCCCAGGAGGAGGCTGGAGAAGGACGGAGACCTCCCGAACCAAACTGTTGTCCTTTTGTGCTCTCTGAATCACCTTAGCCCCTGAGACCTGGAAATCTTGGAGTGGGTAGATTATAGCCTATTTTAAAGAGTTGCCACACAAAAATTGTGTTCCTATCCACTATTGAGTTGCCCGAGAGAGCCATTTCTTGATTATTTTAAATGCTTTTACCCAGTAAGATGAAGTAGACATGGCGTCTCGCTTTCCATGTTCTCCTTTACAAAACTCCTCATGTTGTATACATGGTAGAAGGAGAAATATTTTCAACATTCCTTCAAATTTTGAGCTGAAATTTGCCGTGCAGTGCGGTGTATGGCATGCAGCTTGTGGCAGAGGAACAGAGCTGGGGATAGAAACATAGAAGAAGTTGGATAGGGGAGTGTCACTGGAGATAGGACCTTGAGCATCCTGAAGTTTCACCCTACTTTGGGCCCACCCAGACACAAAGGCTGCTTCCCCCCCCCAACCCCCGGGCGCAAGCCTGTCCTGAGAATGTCTAGAACACTCAGGACAACTGCCAATGAAGTTTGACATTTGAAAGAAAACTGGGCAGGTGCTGGCCCCGCCCAGGGCCTCACGCACCTGCTCGCGCGCTGAGGAACCCTCCACAGCCCAGCCAATCAGAATGGTGTAAGGGGGCGCGCTCTGGCGTTTGGAAGGACGCCTGGCAACAACTGTCTCCTAGTGGCCAGCTGGCAAACTGTGGAGCTTTTGCCTTTGGGGCGCTGTGAGCCGACTCGATTGGCTGGCTCGGTGGGAAGTGTTGTAGATTGAAGGGGAGATTTTTCGTTGAGTCGGGAGGAGGGGCGTCTCACCTCTGAGTCCCTCCCTGGCACGTGCAGACTCTGGAGCAGGGGCCCTCGGGCCCCTCTCCCGTCGCTACAATGGAGTGCCTGGACTTTGGGTGCAGGCGGTGTCACAGAGGTCACTCCAGGGGGTACCGGTCGGGGTATGTCCCTGGAAATACCTTCCTGAAGGCTGTGACTGTCGGTAAGGTGTCCAAAGTGGAGCGAATGCTCCGTCGTGGAGACGGTGGAATCAATGAGAGGGATGAGAAGAACCGGTAGGTCAATTGGGTGGAACCCGCTTGCAGGGGGCCAGAGCAGCTTGCAGGGGAACATGTGGACCTTGTGAGCAACTTCTAGACTGTGCCCAGGGATGAACAGGGAGAATGGGGATCTCCCCTCCCTAAGATAGTTTACTTTCTTGTGTATTGAACCTCCTCATCCTCTGTGTCCTGCAGTTTTTGGACGGGGTACTGCCTCACCATGCTGTTGTCAAGTCAAATCCTTTCTTCTCTTTTTGGAAAAGGGAAGATTGATCCAAGGGAGCGCCTTGCTAGACTCACAGGTGGAGCCAAACCTCAAGGCTTAGAAGAAGCTTTCTGAAGTTCAGTTTACCAAAATAAAAATAAAAATGCCTTGTATGTCAGCAAATTGCAGCTAAATCAATGTACTTTCAACATTTTTACAACGTATTTGTCTACACAGCTTCAAATACCAATGTGTTATGAAAACCCATTAGACTTAATAACTTATTTGGAGTGCATCTGTCAGAAGCAAAAATAGGTGATGATTGCAGGTGGCATAGATATGGACTGAAGTGGGACTATGTGTTTTGTGTATCAATTGGGAAAAAAAATCAGTTTTTTTCATGTACACCCTAATTCACTTGTCTCAGGTTACCAAAAATACATACAGAATGTTTAAAGAGTCATCATTTGCAGACAGTTGAATTATAACTGAAAATTTCATTTCCTTTTCTTAATAAAGGTTTCTTGTTTGTTTTCAGAATGTGTGGGTATTCAGTATCTTTCTCTTTGTTTTATATATATATTTTTTTTGCCTGCACAAATTTTAGTAATTCAGCATGTTAACATTTTTGGAGGTCATGTTTTTGGACGTTCCCTAAGGTCAACTGTGATCAAAAGTTTCTGGGTACTTCTACTTAGTGCAGAAACTGTAGTAAAGGAATATTACTAATGAAATTATCCTCAGGAAGAGCAGGTGTATGTATCTTGCATGTATCTGATTTTGCTTTCTAAATTTTGTGTTTTCATGTGTGTGGTTTGGTTTGGTATGTTCTACCAACTTTAAACCTCTGAAATAAAAGAAATCTCATTTGTACTTCCACATTTTAATATGGGTTCATTTTATCATATGTGTATGCTTTGACTTTGTACCAATTTAATACACACGTGAAGATAATATGTGAATCACTTATGTGCATCAGTATGGACATTGAAGAAAACAAATACACGTCAATTTTCATTAGTATTTAAAATATTTTATTTTAAAAATTTTGTCAAAAATATTGAGCTCACATATTCTCTTTGATTACTTTCAATCCATTTATTCACCAGACATAATCTGAACATGTGTTAGGTAGCAGGCAGATTGTCCTGTTTCTCAGGACCCTTCCATCATTAAACCTATCATGTCACTCTGCCCAGAGTAGCAAAGTGAGATACTAAAGTGAAGTGATGTGACTCAATTGCACTTGAAATGTTTTCTCCCTCCTTTCAAAACAAGGCATTTCTGAAAGTAGTTAATTGTAAAAGAAAAATGACACATTTTAATATATAACAGTCTTAAAGATGGGCGTTAAAAGTTTGCCACATCGTTTTCATGTATTCAATACCTATCAAATAAAATGAGTCACATTTTTATTTGAATCCCGAGTTATATTCACTTTAACATTTCTTGAAACTCAAAGGAAAATTTCCATTTTTGTTCTTGTTATTCAGTCCTTCCCGTACACTGTAATTTTACCAGTCAAACTTAATCAAATGCCAAGCTTATGAGGGGAGGTCTCATGGATGTTTTCTTTGTATCAGTTTCACCTAACATAAGGCACCATGGATTGTGATGATCTTTTGAGTTTGAAGAATATTTCATGAATGCTGCCAAATATAACAGGAGAATAGCATGAATTCCAAGTGAAATTCCAATAGTGATGATATTCAAATATAAGAAGAGCCTCTTGTACTGATTGCAATACTTTATTCAAATTATCTGAGCAGCAGGTCTACTTTTGTTATTTTACTTCATGGAGACATTATCATCGTGAAGTAGGAGACAGCCTGATAACCACAATAGATGTGGTTATCACAATAGACAGTATTGAACTGTCATTTCTCCTGCAATTTCTAAATCATTGTCCTAAATTCTCTCCTATGCATCACTTTGGTATCCTATTAGGTAACTACTCTTCATTCCCAGTTGATGGGTGAGGACAGAGAAAGAGAAAGGCTAGGTAATAGCCAGTCAGTAACAGAACTTAAAGTAAGACCCCAAGTGAGGTTCTACCGACAGTGAAGGCCATGTTCTTCTATTTCTGTTAGACTAAGCTGGGGATGTACCTCAAGGGTGCCATGCTGCTTAGCATGAATGAGGTCCTGGGTTGTGTCCTCAGCACAATAGCCCCAGCCCCTCGCTCAGTCCCTTCAATAGGTGATATTTTCTGTATAGTTTCTGCAGAAAATAATTGAATACTTTTTGGGAAGTGGAGGAGGTATGTGACATTTAACATACTTTAATTTCCAATTTATGACTAATTTTTAATTTTGTGATAGTGTGTACATCTTCCTGAAAAGTCCTTTCATTTTCATAGGACTGCTCTGCATTATGCCTGTGTCTATGACCAGCCCAAAGTGGTGACACTCCTGATAAAGATGAATTATGATGTCAACATCTGTGACGATGACAAGAGCACAGCACTCATTAAGGTATATAGTAGCTGAAGATGGGTTTGAATAGAATTCTAGAATGAAGGTGCATTGTTTTTTCACTCAAATGTGATTAGTTGGTAAACCTGTGGCATGTTAAACTTGAATTCCTGGAACTGACGATCCTTTCCTTGGTGCAATCCTGACAGGCTGTACAATTCCAGGCGGAGGAGTGTGCCATGATTTTGCTGCAGTCTGATGCAGATCCAAATGTGATGGACGCCAGTGGCAACACTGCTCTTCACTATGCCGTCTACAGTAAGAACACGTGCGCAGCAGCAAACCTGCTTATGCACAAGGCGATGATTGAAGCAAAAAACAAGGTATATTTAGATCAACTTTATTTACAGTTATTTGACATCCATTTCTTTTAATAGTGATACACCTGGACAATTTCAATTTTATCCTTTCAAAGAAGTACTGCAAGTTACAGTTTCCTTTAAAGTTAAATACTTAATAAAAGAAGAGAAATTTTAGATGTAATTTTTTACAACCTTATGAACCAATTTTTTCCAGTAAGTGTAAAACAGTGCAGGAGACCAGCATGTGCCTTGGAAATATTCTTCAAGTGTGTGTGTGTGTGTGTGTGTGTGTGTGTGTGTGTGTGTGTGTGTGTGTGTTGCTGGGGATAGAACACAGGGGTGTTTTTACCACTGTGCACTTTTTTCATGGTTTTTAATTCTTTTTTTTTATTTGCTTTTTAAATTTGTTGTTTGTAGTGATACATGAGAGTGAAATGAATTTTGACATATTTGACATATTGTGCATACTGGAGAGCAGTCCTCTCTTAGTTTTATATGAGGCAGAGTCTTGCTAAAATCCCCAGAGAGGTTTTCAATTTTTATTCTCCTACCCAAAGCTACTCAGCAGCTGGTACTTCAGGAGTGTAGCCCTGCACCCAGCCTGGAATTGGGCTTGATCTTAAAATGCAAACCAAAGAAAGACTTTGATAAGCAAGCAGAATTTCATTACTGTTGACAAGTAGTATAAAAATGACTTATCTCTCAGTGGTTAGTCTCAATTAGGGGAAAAGGCAAGTAAAAGAAATGAGAAATAAATAAGACCTATATGAAAGTTATGTAGTTGGGGAAAAGGAGAAAAAAGGGTCTGGTTGACTTTTGAAAACCAATTCCGTTTGCGTATGAACAGGGTCTTTTAACATTTGTGGAAAGTATGAATTCCTTGTTTGTGAGTGAAACTTTCCGAGTTGGAAACATGCACAGGGATTCATTTTAGGAGGAGTCAGATGTGAGGTTGAGGAGGTGCTACAGAAGAGGGACGAGTAGATAATTGACTGTCAAATTGTCCATTTCTGGCAGAGGGAGCCACCTGTAGAAGAGTTGAAGCCCTTCTATGAAATCTGTAATGCCTTACTGGGAAGGGGGAGAGATTTTCATTTTTATTTTTGATAGCATGACAGTTAGGCATTATTACTGGACAGGTCTCGCACTTTTCCCCTGTCTGGGAAAATCATGGAGTATTTTCTGTACTTGCCTATCTTATATATAACTGAAATGAAAATGATCATTTAAGAGCTTGCGGATATTAGAGCTCCTTGACACTCTAATTCCTAAAGTATTAGTGATTCCCACCAATGACTGTTGCCCCGTCGGCATTAAGAAATGTTAATTCTCACTGGCCGTAGAATATACCATTTTGTAATATTTCAGAAACAGGTATTCAAATAATCTTTCTGTGCTGGTACAGTGCTTCTGGGAAAGTAAGTATGCTTCAGAGTATACAACGAGAAACCCTGCTGTGAAGATGAGCATCTAACTCTTCCATTCAATAGAAATACTTGAACATTTTATTACTAAATGTTAAGGTTCCTGTCTCCAAGTCAAGGATAGAGCCCCTGCCCTCAAACAGGTGTAGGTCAGGTGTGGAGCGATCCTATTAGTGCATAGTACCGTGGTAAAGAATGTTTCCTGGAGTCAGTCAGTGTTTCCAGTGAGTTGTGGAGATGGCTGAATGTCCTTTTGGCAACATAGGCAGGGGAGGGCCACCTCAAAGGGAAGGAGCGGCACTTGTCAAAGTGCAGTGGTCTAAGGAGGAAGAGCTACTGTGTGTTTTCTCTCTTTATTATAAATTCATTTTCCTATGGTCCTTTATAGGATTTGCAGTTCAGTTGTTACAATCTACACCTGTGTGAATCTGAAGTGTTCCTGTTTTCTTATAGGACAGCCTCACTCCACTATTGCTTGCAGTGAAAGAAAACAATCAGCAAATGGCAGAATTCCTAGTGGACATGGGAGCGAGCATCCATGCGACGGATCATCATGGAAGGTACAGGCTTTTACTTCTCTTCTGCTCCTTTTGACCTTAGTGTGGTGTAAAATGGTAAGAATACATGAGTCAGGAATGTTCCACTAATGGGAAGAAGTCCATTATCCTACAATGTTTAGGGCATCGTAAGCGCTTTCAGCATAAACCATCAGTTGTCAATTATTAAGGGTGGGAAACACAACACCACACAACATTATTCTTTTACCATTGCAGTGAAGAGTGATGTTTTGTTATTTATCATCAGATTTTGTTGCAACTGTGCTTTTCCAATTAGTTAATGGTATTTCATAGTATTTCGATTAGCTTTGAAAATTGGTACTTTTCATTGGCATTTGAGTATTGAATTTCCCATCCTTGTCATCTGATTTTTAAACCTTTGCTTTTTTTATACTTGCCTGTAGAATTCTGAGGTTTAAAGCAGTGTTCCAAATCATTTTGTCTTTTGGATGCTGTTTGAATTAAATTGCTTTTCATGAAAAGGATTGACACTTGGGTGTCTTTATAGGACATTTGATTGCTGTTATCTGCTGGTGTTCCTGTTTTCTTTTTTGAGTCTTAACAAATTTTGATGTTGTTCTTAATTGGAATGGTGATATTTAAGAACAACAGCCTAAACTAGTTAATCGTTGGCTTCCCTCAGGAAAAGTCATACTTTTTTGACAAAGGGAAAAGTTATAGTTGACTATTCAGTTAACACAAGACTGGGTTTACTTACTTGTTAGTTTTTACATGAGAGTTGTACTACCTTGGTAATATTACCTTTCAACAGATATGTTTCCTGTTGTGAAAAGGATGATAATCTAGCCCTGTGAAGTGGCTGTAAGTTTTATACAATAGCACATTGTTTGCAGTCTACAATATTTTATCAACATCATTACATGCAACACCTATGACCAGCATTCTGAAGCCTATTTTCGCATGAATATTGTAATACTATATTTTTAGTAAGCATACTCATTATTCTTATAAACATACTGTCAGTGTATTACTACTATCATTACTATTCCAATTTTAATCCTGAAGTTCAGTTTTATTTCTTAGATTTTCAGCTGTTTATGAATTACAGCACAAGAATGTATTCTGGGCAAATAGTAGAGACGCGTTCTCTTCAGTTCTTCCCTATTTCAAATAAATGACTTCAGCCTAGTCCACCAAAGGACATTAAATTAGTAAATTCTACACTGTATGACCGGAGTGGGTCAAGACACTTCCTGTAGCCTCCTTTTATCCCTGACGTTCTTGTACATAGATGAACCCTGAAGAGCTCTAGAGGTTTGTTTCTGTTTGCATGTGCAAATGGTTAATGTTACAGGGACAGGCAAGATATGAAACTGGTAGTATAGATCAGGTGAGCTGTTGGAATAACTTCATTAAGGTTCCTGAGGTGAAGTCCTTTCTCTGCTCTTTTAGAACATCACTGATGCTCGCAGCAGGACACAAAAGCAAAGGAACAGTCAGGCTGCTGCTGCAAAAAGGAGTTGATGTGTGTTTGAAAGATCGCTCTGGTAGGACCGCATTGTCCTATGCAGTCAATTGCAGTGATAACCTGTAAGTGTTTACATGAAATGCTACTTTCTATTGAAAGGGGGATTGAAGTCATTACAAGAGTTGCACCTTCTACATGAGGTTTCAGCTGAATTCTGGTAGTTCTGGTAATTTGGCAAAGCAGCCATGAAACCAAAATCACTAAACAAAGTTAGAGAAGTCAGACGTTGCAAAGGTTGTAGTTTTCTTTCAGAACTTTGTTCCATCCAAGAGCTGGGATTTGACACTAGGGACTCAGGCATGTTAGGCAGGTTCTCTTGTTCTCTGCAGAACACCCAAGCCCTACCTCAGGACTTTGAAGAGCTTATGGTTATGCATCCTGATATCATCCAGAACCCCTTTGCATGGGGTTCCAAGAGTGTCACCTATTTGATGTTGAATTAGTTCCATTTAATAAGAAATCTTGTGAATTTCCTGTTAAGAGCTGGTACCTTCAACCATACCTCCCTAATTTTTTCCAGAAGCTAGGGCTGTCCTTTAGTCAAGGAAAACATCCCTCTTTCACAAGTAGGGTAGAGGAAAAGGACATCATTATCACTCCTTTGATACTACTGTTACAATGATGCCCTTGAAATTTTCTCTTGCATTTAGGTAAAAAAATAAGCTCTACTGCCAGGTTGCACTAACTGATCCAGACCCCCTCACTGTTCATGGTAATGCATGCATAGACTTAAAAGTCAGACACTTTTTGAATTCATGTTCATTTGTGCTTCCTCACTATTCCCAAAGTGGAATCACAGGCATTGGCATCTGGACCTATTATTTTAGCCACATACAGTGAGGAAACTGACCTTTCTCACTTAGTGTCAGAATTGCATGGAGCTGACAAATTATTTGGGACTTTTCTGATGAGTTATGCTATGAGGCATGATTCTAAACCTTCAGATAGGTTTCAGAAATGTTGCAGGAGGTAATCACCCCTGTGTTTCTTCTGTGTCCCCAGATCTGCAGCCAACGAGCCTTTGCATGTGTTGAGAACTTTTTCTTTGGTCATGGGAGGAGCAATATCTTCTTTCCCTGGGTTGGGTTCCATCATTCCATTGTCCCTCAAGTGATCATTTTCCTGTAGTAATGAAACTCTCCCAATGGTATATATCCCTCAAGTTTTTTCAAATATTTTAAAATTAGCCTCATGAGGAGGATATGGAGCACAATTTTATGAAATTGAAGAAAACTTGAATTTAAGAGAGCTAAACTTCATCATGTTTCAGTACTCTTTCCACATAAAGCCGGTTTTGCGTTCCAAGTCACTGGATGTAAACGCGAAGATTAAGCATTATTCGAACAAAGAGCTCGAGGTTCAGAGTTTGAATAGGTAGGAAAGGAGTAGGAATAGTCCAAGTCATGTGTCAACATTCATTATTTTTCTACCCTGGGTGTGACTGATTGACCCAATCACAGGTGACAATTATATTGTTTAATGGGATGATACATTTATAAATTGATTTACCAAGCATTGCGTAGCTGACTTCTCTGAAATTCTAGATTCAGAGAATAACTGATGAGCCAAGTTAGGACTTGGTCTTTTCTGAGTACTTCAATATTGGAACATGAGGGAAAACACAGCTTGATCCTTGTCTGCAATTCCTGTATACTGCAGAATAGGGAAAAAATTATTACTTTGCTTTCCTCTTTCTCTGAGCATGGTTTTATAACATTCCATTGAATCTCCAACCTGGTGAACTGAAGCAGTAAAATCCATATTGTTGAAAGAAAACACAGGGAAATGACTTGTTTAGCAACAATAGGCTGGTGTTTAGAAGCTGGAACTTCTTCTGAGTTCAGGGTACTTTCTGGCCCAAGAGGTCATGGATAGCATGACCTCATTGAAAATACCAGTATCATGTGCCAAACCATAAGGTCTTTGATTTATGTCTGCCTCACTTTCCCTTTTTGTCCTCTCATTACTGTCTTAAAAAATATTTGTTGATTTTGGCAACTTGAAGTGTGTGTGATAAAGTTCTGTTAATAGATCTGACTGTGTGATCTGGTCTCATTCATTTGATATATTTGCTAAATGTTTTCCAGATCAGTATTAAAATAGTAATTTTATTTATTACTTTTTTGCACATATCAGTAAAGAAATAGCTGTTGCATATGAAGAAAAGCAACGTGAAATGTTTCAAAATAAATACCCAGGTAAGACTGTTCAGGAATTACTCTTAATAACTTTTATGTATGTATGTGTGTGTGATGATGAGGATTGTGAACCCAGTGTGTCCCGTGTGCTAGGCAAGCACTGTGCCACTGTGCCACAATCCTAGCCCTGTGAATTACTCTTGGTTCTACTGGCCTAGATAAAAATGGAAGTGTACAATATTGAAACCACAAACGAGCAAACTAAAATATCAAAGAATGAATTCTATTGTAAATATGAACCAGTGGGTTTTTTTGATGGTTTTTTATTCAGTATGACCTAAGAATATAAGGTTTAAAATTCGTTAAGATGAAACAATATTTTCTATAGTAAATATCCAAATTTTCATTGTAGTCCTGAAATCCTGTGTTTTCAGATCAGTAAGAAAGAGTTTTATGAGTTGTGTTGTCTCATTAGTTTCATTTTAGCCAATTATAGTCCATGGAAAATCAAAAGTTCCTTTTAGTTTTCACAGTATATATTTTCAAATTAGTGAATAGATACTGTGACACCATTATCTATGCCACAGGCCAAGTGATTTATGTCATCACAACAGGATGAAGTATTCTATGAATATTATGGATTCTTCTCTTCAGAATAGAATCAAACTGTTTAGTGTATTTTCAAGATGTTTAAATTAGGAACTAATATATCTATGCTGTTGCATTCAATTTTAGCTGTTTCTGGTGTTATGGCAACTAGGTCTTGCTGAAATAGACAGTGACTTTAGCATCAGTAGGTGTCTTTTTACAAATGAATTCCTTCTTTGTGTATGTAAGCATCAAAAATTTAGGTGATGGTTAAAGTTAAATTCTTTGAGAAAATAAAAGTAGACCTTTGTCTTGAAACTTTTTTTATAGTTTTATAAAGACTCAGTTTGTAGGTATTCTACATTGCTTCTTTTAACTAAAAGTATATGGATTTGTCAGCAGAAGTACTTGCAGCAAAGACATCAGAGGAAGAACAGGCAAGACTTGATGTGTGTGAAGTTAACGAACTAAAGGTATGTTTTCAATGACTATTCTGCTTTAATCATGTTTACTTTGTTTTCATAATGAAGATAAAGCCAAGGGAAATTACTGTTGAGCCTTGCCCTTTAGAATCAAAAGATCATAGTTTGATGTTTAATATTAAAACACTTGTAGCTGGTTGTCAAGTTAAAGTATTCTTAAAATCTACAATAACTTGTAGCCAAAGTCCATCCTTGGAATAGAGGCATTAATTCCTCTGTATACTGGATGGACTTCCATTTGTCTAGCATTGTTACAAAGTGCAGAGGACCCCTGGGAATTTGAGTCTCAGGTTGTGGGAAATATTCTCATAATGTCATAATCTTTGCTCCTTAATCATGGGAAGGCGTTCTGGCATTTGTCCAAGTGGCCTGTGAACAGGGAAAGTAATGTAGTAGAGGTGGTTGGTAAAGAGTTGTTACTTGCTCAGAGTATCTTGCTGTGTTGATTTAGAGAAAAACTGTTTTCATCCAAGTGAACAATCAAGAGAATATTGGGAAGAGAGTGAGAAAGTACAACAGGAGTGAGTAGGGATACAAAAATGTATTTCAGTTTGAGCATCCCAGCTAATATTCTGAATGTTTGTTGTGCTTCAAGGTTATAGGTTTTTTATGTTTTGTCAAAATATTGAAAGCATACTTCCAGGATGACTTTAGATACTTAAAAACTAGTGGGGCTCTGTGGGCCCGGTGTGAAGGGGCTGGGGTTGGTAGTAAAGTGGCACACGGGACAAGCTGGATTGTGGGAAGGTGGCTAAGCTATTTGTCAAGTCAGGGGGACCTAGCTGACCATATCCAGGGGACCCAGCTTTCCTGGGCCAGGTGGATCAGGGCCAGGTGCTCGGTCCTACTGGTTGATGCTGAACCTTTGTGCCAGGCCAGGTGGGTCTCTTGGCCAAGTGACAGCTTGGCATGCAGGGCTGTGGGCTGATACTGAAGCTAAGGGTCTAGTAGGCAGAGCAGTGAGCTTGGTTGGGGGACTGGAGGGTTGAGAGATTAGTGAGGGGGTGGTGTACTGGTGAAGAAATTGGCAGGTCCTGAAAACCCTGGGACCAGTGGGCATTGGACTGAGGTGGGAGTCAGGGAAACAAATGTTTATGCTGCCACACTTTTCAGAAATCACCAGTCCCATGAGTTTTGTGGGTTTTTTTTATTCATCTGTGTACATGATTTTCTTACATCATTAAATGTATTTCCATTTGAGCATTCCAACTCATATTGTATACATTTGTTGTGCTTTCATAGTTACAGATTTTCAGTGTTTGTCAAAATTTTGAAAGGATAGTTCCAACATGACTTTAAATATTTAGAAACAACTGTATATGCTTCCACACTTTAAAAAAAAACACCAGTCTCTTGCATTTTTTTGAATCAGCTGTTTACATGGTGGTGTTATAAAAAGATGGGTAAATTTAGACGTGTGGTTTCATCACATTAGGAGCACACACCCCCAGCCAAACACTTGGTACATGACTTCCACGTTAGAAGACAAGGTTTAAGGTATACTGAGTTTTATAGATAGAAACACAAAAACAAAGAACACCCATTGAGAGATATTATGTAAGAGATAAGTAGATGAGGCTTCCTATTGTTCTCCAATACATCCAATTACTTTAAGTAAATTACACATGTAATGTATCTGATGGGATGAAATTTATCTGAATGATTTGATGAAATTTCTGACCCAGCATAGTGGAATCAATGGAATCATTCCCTTGGGGTTTTTCCCATAAAATGGTAGGTCACGACACTAGGAGTGTGGATGGGATCATTTAAACTTTCTTGGTTTTTCCCATATTATAAGTAGAATATCAAGCTAGATATTTCCACATCCTCAGGCTGTGTGATTTTCCTGATGGTTATTGATTGTGAAATCAGAAAACAAGCTCATTTTCCAGTGTTGTGTATTAGCAACTCTGCAGTTTCCCTCTGTCCCTCGTTCTGTGGTAACTTTGGCCTTAACTTCAGTGACAACCATTCCCATTTTTAAAACCCCAGAAGCCAAATGAGAAAAGTGGTAAAGGCAGTGGTGGAAAGAGTAGCTTAGTGTGGAATCAGGAATGTTGCCTATCGCTCCTGAAGCCTCATGAAGTCATGTTCTCTAATCTGCCTCTCGAATGTCAGATCAGGTACTAAAGACAGAAGAGGACAACAATCGTGTTCTTCTCTTTTTCCTCCTGCGAGTCACATGGGGATTGAAAACATTAGGTGCCAAGAGAGGATGAAATTAAAGCATAGTATGAACAATGTCCCTTTTTACCTTTTGGAACATGGTTTCTTTCACTCAAAGAGAAATGAAGCAGAATCTATAAATATTGATTGGAGGGTATTTAGAAAATTATTAAAGTAAGCACCTATTTCCTTTTTACTTAACGAAGACATGACAATTCCACAAAGCCAGGTTCTAATGTCAAGGAAAACAGAAATGTGCCTTTTGTTGAAAAGTATCATCTCCCTCACTATCAATCTTTCCTGAAAGGATGAACAACACTGCAGGGAACCTGAAATAGAGAAAATTGAAACCCCAGCGATGTGGGAAGGTGGTGGTGCTGCTTCTGCCTCTAGTGATGATGAACTTCAAAAACCCAATAGACAGCAGTTGGCTCTTGAGAAGGAACATCATGATCAGTAAGACTATGGAAATATTTCCCAGTAGATAATAGTTATTAATTTTTAAAATGAATTCTAAATTGGGCTATCTTAAAATTGTCAAATTTTATACCTTTGTTAGGGCTATTCTTCCTTGCATGAGTCTCAGAACAAGGTAGCCAAACAGGGAGGTGCCAGTTCTTTACTTGTATTAACACATAGTTCAACTACATTAATAAGTTTGTCATTCATGTAGTTGTCTCACATGTTGGCAAATGTGAGGAAAATGATGTTCTTACACATTATTAGTAAATGGAATTTGAAAAACCTGTTTGAAGAGTGATTTTTGAGCATGTATCAAAATCTCAAGTATATCATTCTTTTCTTTTAGAAGCTTCATTACTAGAATGAATCCTTCTAGGTCAGATAAATGTGACTTCAAATCATTACATGCATGCATATGATAAGGGTGACTGTGTTTAGATATATCATATGTCCATGAAGGATAATATGTATGCTAAGGATATTTATATAAACATGTTGGGGGAAACTTATCAACATTTCATGAAGGGTGTGTCGTACTATCAATCAGAAATTGGGAAACCTTTTTTGGCAAAATCTCAGGTAGTTGGTATTTTCTGCTCTGTGGATAATTGGGTCCTACAGGTGTGGCTACATTCCTCCCAACCTGCATGTATAGGGGCTGGGCTGTTCCTCAGCAACAGAGTGCTTGGACAGCATACAGGTTGCCCCCAGTTGGATTACCACCACCCCAGAAACCCTTCCCCCAACCACAAATCTTTACCTATATAGGCAGTGTGCTGTATTTGGCCCACAGACAGTAGTTTCTTGACCCTTTCCTCTATTGGGATGGTCATATGATTCCTGTTCTTAATTCTGTTTAAGTGATGAATCACATTTATTGATTTTCCTTAGGTCAAACCATCCTTGCATCTCTGGGAGGAAGATGCATGGTGTATTATCTTCTTACTGTGCTTTTGCATGCATTTTGCATTGAACATATGAATTTTTGCATCTATCTTCTTTATCAGGGATTTTGATGTGTAGTTAGTTGTCTTTCCTTGGTGTATCTTTGTCAGGTTGTGGTATCAGGTTATGGGTTCGTGCAGTGTATCTGGGAGTGTGCCCTTTGAATTTTAGGGAATAATTTGAGAAAGACTGATGTTACTACTCTTTTAAAGATCTGGCAGAATTCATCTGAAAATCCACTGGTCCTGTCTTTTCTCTACTGTTAGGCCTTTAAATGTGGTTTCAAGCTCATTAATCGATATTGGTCTGAGGGTTTCTGCCTCTTCCTGGCTCAACACGGGCAGGTCATATGTGTCTAGAAATTTGTCAGTGTCTTCTAGATTTTCCAGTGTGTTAACATTTCCACAATAGTTTCTAATGATCCTCTGGATTTCAAAAGCATCTGTGCTATTATCCCCTTTCTCATCTCTGTTGTTGTGGATTTGTACTTCTCTTCCTTTGGTTAGTTTGGCTATGTGTTTACCAATCCTCTTTATCATTTCAAGTATCCAACTCCCTGTTTTTTCATCTCTTTGTATTTTTTCCCAATTTCATTAATTTTTGCTCCAGTCACTTTGGACCCCTGTCTTCTACTGGTTTTGCAGTTAGTTTTTCCTTTGCTAAGGTGTTGATTTGTAGCGTATGAGTTTACATATTTGGACCTACTTTTTAAAATTGTAGGTACTCAGTGGTAAACACTTCCCACTAATTGTTTTCATACTGTCTCAGGTGTATTGGTTGGGGTGTGGGGATGTGGCTCAGTTAGGTAAAGTGCTTGCCTGGCAAGCATGAGGCCCTGGGTTCAAATCCCCTAGCACCAAAAAAGAACACTCTAGAAATATTGATTCCTTTTATGTTTTCTCTTCTTTCTTCAAAATATATCTTTCTTCTTTGGTCCATTCTTTACTTCAAAGAGTATTGTTCAAAATCCTTCTGTTCATATGGTTTGCATTATTTTTCTTGCTGTTGAATTCTAAGTTAATTTCATTAAGGTCTGATAGGACCTTAATTATTGACTTTTTGTGTTAGCTGAGACTTACATTGTGAGATATGAAGGAGAGTTTGGTTGGTTACAGGAATCCTGTCTGGGAATTGTTTTCCTTTAGATCTTGAAACATCTCATTCCAGGCCCTCCTTCATTTTCGGGTTTGAGTTGAGAAGTCAAAAGTGAGCCTTGTTGACTTGCCCATCAGTATGAGTTGTTGTCATGATTTTTGTTTTGGGGATTGGATGCAGGGGAGTTACCCACTAAGCCACATCCCCAGCACTTCTTAGTTTGGTCTCAGTAAGTTCCTTAGGGCCTCACTAAAGTGCTGAGTCTGGTCTGGATCTTGCAATCCTTCTGCCCCAGCCTCCCAAGTTCCTCGGATAACAGGTGTGTTGCCACCATGTGTGGCAGAATATCCTAATTTTAAAAAACATTTTGAAGTGCTTGCTTTCTACTGGTGATACTGAGGGGAAGTTTTGCAATTACTGACTTAAATTCTGTCACTTCACAGGACAAAAATCGATATGGACAATGAGAGGGACATTGTCGAAGAGATTCTGCGCAATCAAATTTTCTATGAAAAGGAGGTGAGTATGGCAATAGAGAAAAATGAATTCTCAGGTATTTTCTCTATTCCTCTTCAAATATTTGGAATATTTATATGAATACATATTTTGAAATTTCAGTATGTATGTCATGGGAAGTATTGAAGAGATGAGTTTTAATATGTATTTGTATGCATTCCATATTTTAATATACTTGTGAGATTGAGTGTACATGCATTTGGGAAGTGGTGGTGGTGTTTTCTAAATGAGATTGAATTCCCAATGAGAACTCTCTTCCAGGGATATTGCATATTGAATTATTTGACTTTCTGTCCATCATGGAAGGTTTTTATCTCATACTCAATTATGTAGGATTGTTTGGGTGGATACAATAAGCTTGGTTTTCACCTGATTTTTTTTTTGTTTGTTTGTTTTTTGAGGATATTAGAGATATGTTTCGAAGCCCTCCTGTCTTTTAATGTCGGCACTGATAAATGAGTTGAAATTCTAATTGGCTTACCTGAAAATGCAACCTTCTGTTTTCTCTTCCAGGTTTTCACACTTCCATCCTCATTGTGTACATTAGACGTTCTCATTTTAATGTATTTTGGAGAGCATTATATTCCTAAGGTTTAGGCAATTTTCTGATATCTTTTTACAAACCTTGTTCATTCCCTTAGTCTGTGCTTAGGTACCTTTGTCCACACCAGCCATTCTTAGATGTGTTCTCTTAATCTTATCCCAGATTTCTATTGTATTCTGTGCACTGTATCTTAATGCCTATTCTATGTTGAAAGCATTACTTTGCAGATAATAAATTTTACCTTCAGGGCTGGAGAATGTGTTTTCTGTGTGAATTAATCTTTTCTAGGAATTCTCTGTTTCTTTTTTAGACTGACTCTCTTTATTGAAATATTTCTCATTCCATATTTTTCTCTATAATTCATTCCTTACACTTCTTTCACAGTTTATCAATCATTTTAAATATGAATTTTAAAATTCCTTGTCCAACATTTTGTTCTCATTGTTGTCAGCAAGGTCAGTTGTTGAAATTTCTGGACAGTTAGTGAAGCTTGCTCCCCTTTTCCTCTGGTCTGCGTGTCTTCCCATGTTCTGGGATGATTATCTCTTATACTTTTGTGTAAGGGATTATTTAGTGAGCTCCTTACTCTTAAGTGCCCCAGATAGGGCAAACAGCCAGGTATTGTTCTCCCGTACCATGTGTATACTCAGCTGTTCCCAGTATCAGCACCACTTTGTGATCAGATATTAAACTCTTGTTACTACAGTCACATCAGATCAGCACAATCTACCAGCAGAACTTTGTGGGGAACATGTAGAAAATGCTTCCATGCTTCCTTTCATCCAGGTATAAAATTGTGGTAGTAGTCTGCAATAAGTCAATAAATATGTTATTAAAGATAGTAAAATGACCTTTATAATATAGCTGCTGAAAAGGGAAGGAAATGATTTGGAAAAGTAAAGCAGAGAGAGAAAAGTTGGAAAAGTGTAATAGAAACCAAGGTATAAAAAAGGAAAGATAGGGAGGGTGGATGTGAGGCAGGAACAGCTAACTCAAGAAGAAAAAGAGGGAGTGAGGAGAAAGTGTAATAGACCCAACCTAGTGAAACAAAGAGTTATTTCAAGTAGAGATAAAAGTCTAGGAGGCCTTCTCTTGTCCTTGGTGTATCTGCATACCTACTGTGTTTCTGCTCAGTTACAGGGATCGTGCCTGATTTTCTGTGACTTCACTGCCTGTTTAATTTTTTTCTGTAAGGGAGTGTATTTGTGTGAGCTCTCCTGAAGGAGAGCTGTGTGAGTCCTGTGAGTCCAGTGCTGTCACATCCAGAATGGGCTCCCCATGCCTATTTTGATGTGTGTGGGGGTTGTGGTGGTCTAAGTTAGAGGCATATCAGCCTCTTTGCTGTGGTGCTGGGTGTCTCATGGTGGGTACATAAGGATCTGCTGCAATCAGGTCACAGGTCAGTGGGTTTCTATTAGGGTACGCTGGGAGGTAGCTAACACACATGAGGTTCACCTTTATAAGCCACTTTGTGGCTTTTACTGGCACTATGTATGCCCCCGGTTCTCTGCTGACTGCTTGGTGTTATCCTCAAGAGCTGTCTTCTTCTGTGAGTCTGAATGAGAGTTAACTGGCAACTCTGGGACTTAGAACTTTGTGTCCTCCTTGTGTTGGTGCGGCACATGCACTATTTTCCAGGTTGCTATGTTTTTCTCACCGGCTGTTTTTTGTTGTTCAACCCAGGGGCCTGAGCCTGGGTGCTTGGGTGTGTTATGCTGCATCATCTGGCTGCTCCTCTTGGAAGCAGGAGTGCAGGATGCAGGGTTCATGTCTGTCACTGATGGCGTGGAATGCTGAGCACCCACTCCTCTGCACAGGGTCATCTTTCAAGTAGCACAGAATGTTGTGGCTGTCCTCAAGTGTGGGCCTTGTGTTTGAAGGCTTTTTGTGTGTGATCTGTGGCATAGCAGGCTCCATCCTGGTTGATGTAGAACACAGGGGTACCACCCTGAGTCTGGGGCAGAACATCAGTTTTCCTGCCTGTGTTTGAGCTCCTGTTGCCACTGGTGGTAATACTTTGGAGCCAAGTCACCTTTGCTGGGACTTGTGTAGAGTTGGTAAAATTACTTGCTGGATTTCTGCCTCTGTGGAACCCCCGGCTATGCAATCTCTGTGGGCTGTGGCTGTCACAGAAGCCTCTGCCCTGACTAGGACATCCCTCCATGGATGTTCCAGTCACCATGATTGGGGATAGCATGCCAGTTGATCCCTCCTGTACTGAGGTCCTGCAAGATCTGAGTTGAACTTAATAATCTTTTGGTTTTACATCTTGAGATTTATTAGTCTTTATAAGGAAATCAGAGTCTTCCCCAATATGTTGGAATATGGAACTTATATATAGTTCTAGCAGTTGCAAAGTCTCCCTCATACCTAGGTCTTTGATCCACTTCGATTTGAATTTTGTGTGGGATGAAAGATCTAATTTCATTCTTTGAGTGGACAAATATGGTAAAATCTTTACATCTATGAACATTATTGAGGGAAAAATAAGATATAAAACTATGGACAAAATAATATAAACATATAAGAAAAAGTTATGGCTAAAACATACAAATGTATGTTTTACAACATTAGTTGTAACAAACATTATCTCTAAAACATACAGATGTATCATTTAGAATTATTCTTGTTATTCTATATATGAAGAAACATATACTTTAATATACAAAACATATATGAAGCCCTAGACATAGAGGAGCTAAATTACCACAAGATTCATAGTCGTCATTCAGTGTGTGGGGGTCAAGAAGGGAATGCACACACGGGGGCACAAAAGGGACACGAAAAATTTCAACCCGTTCTATACTTTAAGGTGCACAGAAGGACTGCTTTTGTTTTCCTTATCCAACTGTGCATATGAGATAGATTCACTTCTGTTTATGCTAATTAGAAAATGTAAAATCAAAGAAAAATGGGTCTCACTCCAAAGGAAGTACATCAAATTGCTTTTCACCTAGATAAATGTACACAAATGGGCAATAGAAAAATTCATGATTCTGCAAAGGTGGAATAGGAGAAGTACACTTACACTCAAAATTTCTACCAATGAGTAATTAATGTTTGAAATGTGATATACAACAATATTCTGAGAGAAAGAGTCCCCTCCGCCAAACTGTATTCTCTTGTATCCTAACTGATGTCATTAACTGAGTAAATTGAGATGTTAATTAAGAGAACCCATCAACTCAAGTGTCCATCTCTTTGTATGAGAGCTGTATTTCTCATAAAAGAGTATTGTCATGGGTACTTTATTGTCATTAAAGAAATATAACCGTTTATGAGGTTTAATTTACACAGAGTCCTTCATATTCTCAGTACACTTTAGAATGTCACAAAATATATGTCTTCTGTCACCACAAGACATACATCATTTTCCTTACTCTTCAAAGATTTCAACCTGTTCATTTGCCATCAATACCCACATCTCCTTCTAGGCCCAGGCAAGCATTGATTTTCTTTTTATCAATAGTTTTTCTTGTTCAAGAATGTATCACCAAATCATAAAGTATGTATACTCCATGTCTGATTTCTTTCACTTGGAACTTTTTTAAGATCCATTCATGCTGTTGCAGTTATCAGTTTTTAAATTTTTTTATTACTCTTCATAAATTGCTTATATGGATATGCCAAAATTTGTTTATTCTCCTGTTTGTGGACATTTGAGGTCTTCCCAGTTCGAGCAGAATGGCATGCAAAGCAGTGGGTCAGCAGCAAAGCTGTGGGCATAGTAG
Organism: Sciurus vulgaris; assembly: GCF_902686455.1. Lineage (NCBI taxonomy): Eukaryota > Metazoa > Chordata > Mammalia > Rodentia > Sciuridae > Sciurus > Sciurus vulgaris. The sequence goes on from NC_136473.1 coordinate 50,507,355, forward strand.
TTTCTAGTTTCATTCTCCTACTTCCAGATATTGTTTTCCAAGTGCCATTTATTAAGGAGGATATCTTTTTATCAAGATATATTTTTGTCACCTTTTTCAGTGTCAGATGAGTATACCTGTGTGGTATTCTCTCTCTGTCTTCTCTTCTGTGCCACTGGTCTCCTGTCTTGATGTCAAACAATGTTATTTTTTAATGATAGTTCTGTCGCATAATTTAACCTGAGGTATCGGGTTGCCTCCAGCATCGCTGTTCTTGCACCCACTTCCACAAAACATGGCCAATACTTACTGGGTTATGAGTTTTTAACTCCTTATAATTCATAAAATCATCTGTAGATTTGGCTAACAAAAAGAGGAAAATGATGGCTGGATTGTCAGCTTTCCACTTTGGAAATCAAGCTACTGTCATTTTAGAATTTACAGTGAGATCCTCTTTTGACCTGGCAGGTTAATCCTCTCCTTCATCCTCTGACTGGTTTTACACCTGGCACAGATCCTACCTTCTCAGAAACCAGAGTTCTCTCTGTTGAACTCTTTTTCCCTTCCTACACAGAGATGCAGACGTATAGTTTATAGTATTCATTAGGTAAATATGTCATCACTTACAGAGAAAAATATTTCAGGGTGTAGCCCTTAAAAATCAGGTAGTGTTCAGGCCAATTGTGAATGATAAAATCAAAGTATTCATTTGAATTTCAAAGTGTAGAATACGCTTGGTGTACTCTGTAGTGACTTTGTGATATAATTTTGAGAAGACTTGTGCATTCACAGGAACTCAAAGTAAGATCTATGAGATTGTGCATTCAGTTCATTTACTTTCAAAGACACTACCTGCTTCATGGCTGCAGTGATTGAAACTCGTTCCCTAATTTTCTCCTCTTTGAAGACACAAAAGGAAGATTTAGTACTAGCTTGACTAATGAATATTCAAAGCTGCCCTCTCCCTCAGAATCAGCCAAAGAAAATCAAGTAAAAATATTGGACTTGGATAACTAAAAAGTGTATTTCTGGTTTTTCATGAACAGTAATGCTTCTCCTCATAAACTTTTTGCTTCTCATTTTTCCTTTTCCCTTAACTTGATAGCAGTGCTTTCTAAAGTGGTACAGATGTGTACTTGTATTTGCACATGCCTGAGTGTGCATGTGCATGGAAAGAAGTATCCTTAATCCAAACATGCCATGTAGGTGGAATTTTTGGTGTATGCATTTGCAACAACCTAGGCAAATCAGTACAGGTAATACAGAACAAAGAATCATGAAAAGAGTCACTTGATTATCTCAATAGTTAGAGAAGCACTCTGTGATAAGAATCCACATGAGCTTAATGAAAGAATTTCTTGAAGAAAGTAGGCATAGAGGAATGAGCGTCAACATCATAAATGCTACACCCAAGAGACTTACAGCCAACATGATACTGAAGGTGCACAAATTGAGAGTATTTCCTCTATGAGAAACAATGGGGTGTCCACTCTGCACACTACTATTCAAGTTATGGCTCCAGAGTTTAGCCAGAGCATAGAGAAAGGAATGTAATGCAGTTGGGAAAAAAGTAGTCACAAGTTCCCCTCTTGCAGGTTAAATTGTTCCATACTTGGAAAACCAAAGAGACTCCACCAAAATACTCAGAATTGATAAAAAATGTCAACAAACAGCAGGATACACAGTGAATAGCTTTCCCGTACACCAATAATGAACTCCCTCAGCAACAAATATGGAAAACCATCCCATTCACATTAACATCACAAAAAAATGAAATTAATGAGTTACCAAGGAATAATCTTAACTAAGAGGTGAAAGATATCTAGGATGAAAATTGGAAAACACTGTAGAGAAATAAAGAAGACACTGAACTTGGACAGAAGTTCCGTGTGCATGAATTGTAAGGCAGACAATGTACAAGAGACGTTGTATTGTAAGGCCCCCAAAAAGGAAACCCCAACTCTGTCCCATGGATGGACGGCAACCCCAATCAACCGCAGGAGGCGTCACTTGATGCAAACCGCAAGAGGTGTTTATTCCAGCGCGCTGGGACCCAACTCCAGGAGTCGAGTCCCTAGCAGAAAATCTTGTAGGTTTATAAAGGCAGAAACCACACATCGGGAGGGGTCGCACATGAAAGGGGGAAAGGGGGAACAAAGCTGCCAGGAAATTTCAAAGGGGGTCTGGGTTTGCTGACAACATGTTTCACAATATTTTACAACAGGCTGTAGATTCTGGTCAATAGTTTCTGGTAATCCTACTGTTTGAGCACTATCTAGCTATCTGGTTCAATTTACTCTTTTACTCTCTGTTTGGGAACAGAGAACAGCTTTAAGGGCTTTGTTCCCATTACTGGGAGGGAAACCTTAGGGAGTTGAGATAAAACAGACAGCTTAAAAAAATGTCCATTCTTTCATTTCCCCATTTTCTTTTCTGGTAAGTTCTAATCATGGAACTTCTGTCTCTATATACTCTTCTCCAAAGCTATTTCCTTGGCGGAGGGACTGGTATTGTTGCCTAAGCATTAGTACCTATACAGCACTTACTCTTTCCCTGATGAAGGTGACTAGGTGATTTCAGGCAGGCAAGAGCCCAGGGGGCGGGCCACCAATTAGCAGCCCCTTGTTTGCAGTCCTTGGTAAACAGTCCTTGATAAAGGCAGGTAAATTTGGTAATCAATGGGCTCCGGAGATCTTTGACATTCCATTCTTCCAGGGGCAGTCTCCAACTTCCAGAGGCAGATGATTTTATGGCCATTTCCTCGATTTGACCTGATCCCCTATTTCTACACTAACTACCTGTTCCCAATTCTGGCTTCATTCCCCCCTCTAATCTCAGGAACTCCATGCTGCTGGGGAAGGAGGTCGATGACCGCTCTAGCTTCTTCGAGCTGGAAGTGGGTGGCGTGGGGCAAGCAGCTTGGAGTTCCTTTTCTAAAAATCGGGTCAATCAAGGGGTCCCAGGAAGAAGCCTGGTTGGGGAAGAGCAGGTTGTAAAGTCATCTGGGGGCGGCTGCTTCTATGATAGAAGAACAAAAAGACATGAGTCCTGAAATGAGATTAGCACAAAGTAAATGTTGCAGCATCTGAAACATGCCACTGAGTATCATGAAAATGACAGAAGTTAATCTCTCACCAGGATGTGGAAGAACTGAGAAATTGTTCCCATAACTAGGCCGAGCAAAGGCTGGAGAGAACAAGGCCTTTATTTGGGGACTTTAACATTGTCATAGATGTCCCCAGAAAATATAGTTAAGCTACTTAATGTTATCTGATTTTGTAAAATATCCCTTTATTGGTATAACCTGTGTTTACTAGAGATCTCTATACTTCTGTTACTTAGGAATAGATAATCATACTAGCAAACATAGATTAAGTCTACCTGTGTAGCTTAGGAAGGTCTTAAACTGACTAAAAACTTCTGACTCTGGCAGTTTCTCTTGATAGTTATCAGGCACATTTGCTGAAGAATCTTTCTTTCATTTGTAGCTTCCAGCCTTTATTCTAGTGGGCTAATACAAGTGTACATCTTAAGTTACATTTAATTATTATTTCCTTTAAATGCCCAAGAATGGCTATATTTTGGTTTTAACTGTTTTGCTGGGTATCTAAGATCAAGCTGGTCAAATTGACCTGGTTCCTGTCTTGTTAAAGAGTCAGCTGAGTTCCCACAGGGGTCACTCGTACAGAACTTAAGAGCGGTTCCTTAGCTCCACCAGTGACTTTGATTAGGCAGGGTCTCTTGATGAGGTGACTTCCTTTAGAAACATCAAGGGATGTTTCCCCTTTTCCATGACCCTCCTCTGCAGCAGATGCACTGGATGATTTTTCATCCTCTAGTCAACAATCTCCTTGATCAGGAGGTTGTGTGACCCAGAGTTGCAATGCTCCTTAGAGAAGTTCTCTTATTCCCTGGGTTCAGGCTAACGTTGAGGGCAAGACCCAAATATGGACGTTTCTTGACCTCTGTATTTAACTCCAATTTCTAAGTTTGATCTTAATTATCCAGCAAGCCAGTCTCACCAGTCATAAATTAAGAGTAATGGGCTTTAACTTTAATGTCCATAACTTTACAGTTATTTACCCTTTTATCTAACTGGAGTCTGCATTAGTACTGGAAGTTACCACTATCTATTCTATAGGTGATGGCTTATTATCACAAGTTACCTAGGTTGTTTGTTCTTGGAGCAGCTACTTCTGCAAAACATTAACAGGTAACAGTTTTACAAAATGAAATTAGCAAGAGTAAAAATATATTCAGCTTGTATAATAGCTATCTTGAATTTTGATTGAGAACTACATTCTATCCCCTATTTGAGATCACAGTACTTTTACAACAAGAACCAATCTTTTGACTATAACTTTAAATAAGCTGAAGTCTGGCTTATTTTGGAGGTATTCTACACACAGTGAGGTGGGAGGCAGAGCCTTATCTCAGGTAAGGCGTGGCTCTTTACAGATCTTAAGTGTTCTAATTCTGATGTTGATCTTTGCTTCTTCCTTAAATATCATTAAGTAGTTTACATATACTGTTTCCTGAGTCTATATAAACTTTATAATTAACACAATTTAACATAGTATCTAAAACATGAATCAAAGAAAGGCTGAGAGAGCTTTTAACTTTCCTTTTGTGATTAAGTGGCAAAATGTTTTCATGTTTCTTTCATATTTCACGATATTAACCTTTAAACAAATCAGACTCTAATGTTTAGAAATACATTTACATTTGAAATTCTTTATCTCAGTGTAAAAAGTAACAAATTTTACACATACCCTATTGATACCAGGTCCTATAATAGAACATTAAATGATAGAAATAAATCCCCAATAAAATTTACTCTTTATAAGTTTAAGATTACCATTACAGACAAGTTTAATCTGGAGGATAGCAGAGCTTAATAAATTCCTTGCTTTAAAAACTTGTGGTCCTGAAAAATATGAACACATTTAATATACAACTAGTGACCATTTCACAAATACCTTGACACTTTTATCTTACCAAATTGAGTTTTTAAAGAGAAACGTATACTCTGTAACAAAGTACAATACTCTGTAATAGTTGTTTAACCATAATTGTATACACCCCAATTTTTAAGACTAATTGTTCTAAAGAATAAACTTAATAGACACAAAGTTAAGAGTAAATTAGTGTTTCAAATCCTTGTTATTTTACCATGTCATTCTACCATATAGATTAAACTTTGGTTTATATCAGAACGTTAGTATTTCACCTTAGGAAAAACCTTCAATAGTTTTAGCTGTCTCACATACATATAACCAACTTAGTTACACACAAACTTGTTGAAACTTGCCCTTTACTTACACAGACTTTCTTAGCACTTACTTAGACCCTCATGTATTTCATCACACAAGCACTTTCTTACCCAGAAACATTTCCTTTTTCCTTTTACTAAATATATTTCCATACCCAGAACCTTTTATTTTCTCTTTCCTATTCGTTGACCCCTTTTTGTTCACATTCTGAAACAACTCTTATGAAATTTCTGAATTTAGATAAATTACTCTATTTTAATAAGATTAAATATTCTGTTGTTTATAGTACTCTAATTGAAACACAGTTGAAACTTTTGGGACCCTTTGTATATAGAAGTGCACTTGTTAGGACATAACTCTTAGTAACCTTGTTTTTAGTTTAGTGATGACACAAAGCAAGTTTAAACCCTTTTATTTACCAACCTATGAAAACACCAATAATGTTTAAGTATGATACCCCATGGAATTTAAGGAGTTAAAAGTACTCGATGTTATTTAACAATTAGCATTCTAACTTTGTAAATTAATCAGATGTCTCTACAAACACATTAGAGTAATCCCATACATGTTAACTCTAATTCACTTATTCTGTAACCAAGATATCAGACAAGTGTTCTGTACAGTATTTGCTGTCTCTTTCCTGTTGAAGAAAAGTCCTAGAAACAATTGATATTAGACACTTTATTAACATCAATATTTTATTAGCTTGACCACCTAGAGACTTGCAAGTTATTTTCAAAGACATTTTACTCTTATTAGTTTACCCAATTTGAACCTTTTTAAATCACGTGAATTAAAAGTATTTGGATCCATTTTTAAATTTTAATTTTAGGAGCGCTCAGTTTTGATACAGACAAAACATGACATCAGACAGCACAACATACAAATAACACAAAATCAAGCCCTTGTAACTTTATAGGTGAATCTCCATTGCAGTGTAACAGATGTTCAAAAACTCTAGTTGAATAAAAAATAGAACTGATCAAAAAATCATGAGCTCAAAAAAACATATAATTAAAAATATAGCATTTACTTTGCTGGAGTTTTAAAGACTCTTTTTACCTTTTCTTTCCCTGGGTTTGAGACCGGTCTCCTACTGAGCCTTTAGGCTTCTTTTATTTATATTTCAATGTAAGCCTTGACTGAGATCTGGAAGGATCTAACAGGTTTTAACAGAAACTCTGTGTCTAAGGCATTTTAGCCACCTCATCAGGACAGGTTGGATGTTAAAATTATGAGACCTTATTTTTCATTACTTTTGAGACTGAAGCTACTTTGCTAAGTTACCCTTCAGGGCTGTCGGGAGGGGGAGTCCAGAGAAGGAACCTTTGGGGTCCACCTGAGAGTAGCCCAGTCCGAGAACCCCGCAGTTGTTCCAACCCTTCCTCCACCTTGTCCGCCACAAACACACAACAGAACCAGATACAGACGGGCGCCAATCTCTGATCCACCAATTGAACCCCATCAGCGCCCTTACCGACGGAGACTACCAGGCGTCCCTGGCTCTCCTTCCACCCTCAGGGCGTCCCCCAGGGCTGCAACCTGTGGCCCCCCAGGCACGTCTGCCGGCCACTGTTCGGCCACTCTCACGAGTCACCGAACGGCTGCCACGGAAACCGAAAGCGCGCTCACAGAACCAGACCAACTAACAAAACACAAGACAAAGACAGACAACTTCGGGGTACCCCTTCTTACCTCCAAGGTCGACTCCGCGGATGAGGGGGGGCCATCTTATCCCGGACGAGCCCCCAAATGTAAGGCCCCCAAAAAGGAAACCCCAACTCTGTCCCATGGATGGACGGCAACCCCAATCAACCGCAGGAGGCGTCACTTGATGCAAACCGCAAGAGGTGTTTATTCCAGCGCGCTGGGACCCAACTCCAGGAGTCGAGTCCCTAGCAGAAAATCTTGTAGGTTTATAAAGGCAGAAACCACACATCGGGAGGGGTCGCACATGAAAGGGGGAAAGGGGGAACAAAGCTGCCAGGAAATTTCAAAGGGGGTCTGGGTTTGCTGACAACATGTTTCACAATATTTTACAACAGGCTGTAGATTCTGGTCAATAGTTTCTGGTAATCCTACTGTTTGAGCACTATCTAGCTATCTGGCTCAATTTACTCTTTTACTCTCTGTTTGGGAACAGAGAACAGCTTTAAGGGCTTTGTTCCCATTACTGGGAGGGAAACCTTAGGGAGTTGAGATAAAACAGACAGCTTAAAAAAATGTCCATTCTTTCAGTATCAAAGTCAAAATCAATTACAGATTCCATGCAATCCTCCACAAGGCATCAATGTCATGTTCCCCTGACCTGGAGAAAACAATGCTGAAAAAAACTTTGGGCCACAAAGGACCCTGAAGAGTTCAAGCCATCTAGAACAGAATTACTATGAGAGAGGCATCACAACACCTGACTGACTTCCCGTTATATTACACAAACATGCTAAAAACCAGAATGCATGTGGCATTAAAAAAAATCACACTGGGCAGAGGAATAGAAGAATGGAGCCCAAAATAAGACTCCTACATACACAGATATTGAATAAAGGTGCTGAAAATTTTAGCTGGCTGAAAGAGAGCTTTGTGAACAAATGGTGCTTGGGAATCTGGACATGCAAATTGAGATAACTGAAACAATTGTTCTTTTATC
>NC_136473.1:50515353-50533346 GCF_902686455.1 Sciurus vulgaris
TGTGTGACAACGCCTGCACCCAAAGCCCAGGCACTCCATTGTAGTGCCGGGAGAGGGGCCCGAGGGCCCCTGCTCCTGAGTCTGCCCGGGCCAGGGAGGGACTCAGAGGTGAGACGCCCCTCCTCCCGACTCAAGGAAAAATCTCCCCTTCAATCTACAACACTTCCAACCCAGCCAGCCAATCCAGTCTGCTCACAGCGCCCCAATGGCAAAAGCTCCACAGTTTGCCAGCTGGCCAGTGGGAGGCAGTTGTTGCCAGGCGTCCTTCCAAACGCCAGAGCGCGCCCCCTGCCACCATTCTGATTGGCTGGGCTCTCGAGGGTTCCTCAGCGCGCCTGCAGGTGCGCGAGGCCCTGGGCGGGGCCAACACCTGCCCAGTTTTCTTTCAAATGTCAAACTTCTTTGGCAGTTGTCCTGAGTGTTCTAGACATTCTCAGGACAGGCTTGCGCCCGGGAGGAAAGCAGCCTTTGTGTCTGGGTGGGCTCCAAGTAGGGTGGAACTTCAGAAAGCTCAAGGTCCTATCTCCACTGACACTCCCCTATCCAACTTCTTCTATGTATCCATCCCTAGCTCTGTTCCTCTGCCACAAGCTGCATGGCATACACCACACTGCATGGCAAATTTTAGCTCAAAATTTGAAGGAATATTGAAAATATCTCTCCTTCTACCATGTATACAACATAAGGGGTTCTGTAAATGAGAACATGGAAAGTGAGACGCCATGTCTACTTCATCTTACTAGGTAAGAGCATGTAAAGGAATCAATAAATGGCTCTCTCAGGCTACTCCAGAGTGGATAGGAACCCGATTTTTCTGTGGCTACTCATTCAAATGGGCTACAAACGGGCCCAGTCCAAGATTTCCAGGTCTCAGGGGCTAAGGTGGTTCAAAGAGCACAAAAAGACAACTGTTTGGTTCGGGAGAGCTCCGTCCTTCTCCAGCCTCCTCCTGGGCACAGCCTGGAGGCTGCTCCCTTCCCCCACATGTCCCCCTGCAAGCGGGTTCCACCCAATTGACCTACCGGTTCTTCTCATCCCTCTCATTGACTCCACTGTCTCCACGACGGAGCATTCGCTCCACTTTCGACACGTTACCGACAGTCACAGCCTTCAGGACGCTATTTCCAGGGACATACCCCGACCGGTACCTCCTGGAATGACCTCTGTGACAACGCCTGCACCCAAAGCCCAGGCACTCCATTGTAGTGCCGGGAGAGGGGCCCGAGGGCCCCTGCTCCTGAGTCTGCCCGGGCCAGGGAGGGACTCAGAGGTGAGACGCCCCTCCTCCCGACTCAAGGAAAAATCTCCCCTTCAATCTACAACACTTCCAACCCACCCAGCCAATCCAGTCTGCTCACAGCGCCCCAATGGCAAAAGCTCCACAGTTTGCCAGCTGGCCAGTGGGAGACAGTTGTTGCCAGGCGTCCTTCCAAACGCCAGAGCGCGCCCCCTGCCACCATTCTGATTGGCTGGGCTCTCGAGGGGTCCTCAGCGCGCCTGCACGAGCGCGAGGCCCTGGGCGGGGCCAACACCTGCCCAGTTTTCTTTCAAATGTCAAACTTCTTTGGCAGTTGTCCTGAGTGTTCTAGACATTCTCAGGACAGGCTTGCGCCCGGGAGGAAAGCAGCCTTTGTGTCTGGGTGGGCTCCAAGTAGGGTGGAACTTCAGAAAGCTCAAGGTCCTATCTCCACTGACACTCCCCTATCCAACTTCTTCTATGTATCCATCCCTAGCTCTGTTCCTCTGCCACAAGCTGCATGGCATACACCACACTGCATGGCAAATTTTAGCTCAAAATTTGAAGGAATATTGAAAATATCTCTCCTTCTACCATGTATACAACATAAGGGGTTCTGTAAATGAGAACATGGAAAGTGAGACGCCATGTCTACTTCATCTTACTAGGTAAGAGCATGTAAAGGAATCAATAAATGGCTCTCTCAGGCTACTCAAGAGTGGATAGGAACCCGATTTTTGTGTGGCTACTCATTCAAATGGGCTACAAACGGGCCCAGTCCAAGATTTCCAGGTCTCAGGGGCTAAGGTGGTTCAAAGAGCACAAAAAGACAACTGTTTGGTTCGGGAGAGCTCTGTCCTTCTCCAGCCTCCTCCTGGGCACAGCCTGGAGGCTGCTCCCTTCCCCCACATGTCCCCCTGCAAGCGGGTTCCACCCAATTGACCTACCGGTTCTTCTCATCCCTCTCATTGATTCCACTGTCTCCACGACGGAGCATTCGCTCCACTTTCGACACGTTACCGACAGTCACAGCCTTCAGGACGCTATTTCCAGGGACATACCCCGACCGGTACCTCCTGGAATGACCTCTGTGACAACGCCTGCACCCAAAGCCCAGGCACTCCATTGTAGTGCCGGGAGAGGGGCCCGAGGGCCCCTGCTCCTGAGTCTGCCCGGGCCAGGGAGGGACTCAGAGGTGAGACGCCCCTCCTCCCGACTCAAGGAAAAATCTCCCCTTCAATCTACAACACTTCCAACCCACCCAGCCAATCCAGTCTGCTCACAGCGCCCCAATGGCAAAAGCTCCACAGTTTGCCAGCTGGCCAGTGGGAGACAGTTGTTGCCAGGCGTCCTTCCAAACGCCAGAGCGCGCCCCCTGCCACCATTCTGATTGGCTGGGCTCTCGAGGGTTCCTCAGCGCGCCTGCAGGTGCGCGAGGCCCTGGGCGGGGCCAACACCTGCCCAGTTTTCTTTCAAATGTCAAACTTCTTTGGCAGTTGTCCTGAGTGTTCTAGACATTCTCAGGACAGGCTTGCGCCGGGGGGGGTGGGGGGAAAGCAGCCTTTGTGTCTGGGTGGGCTCCAAGTAGGGTGGAACTTCAGAAAGCTCAAGGTCCTATCTCCACTGACACTCCCCTATCCAACTTCTTCTATGTATCCATCCCTAGCTCTGTTCCTCTGCCACAAGCTGCATGGCATACACCACACTGCATGGCAAATTTTAGCTCAAAATTTGAAGGAATATTGAAAATATCTCTCCTTCTACCATGTATACAACATAAGGGGTTCTGTAAATGAGAACATGGAAAGTGAGACGCCATGTCTACTTCATCTTACTAGGTAAGAGCATGTAAAGGAATCAATAAATGGCTCTCTCAGGCTACTCCAGAGTGGATAGGAACCCGATTTTTCTGTGGCTACTCATTCACATGGGCTACAAACGGGCCCAGTCCAAGATTTCCAGGTCTCAGGGGCTAAGGTGGTTCAAAGAGCACAAAAAGACAACTGTTTGGTTCGGGAGAGCTCCGTCCTTGTCCAGCCTCCTCCTGGGCACAGCCTGGAGGCTGCTCCCTTCCCCCACATGTCCCCCTGCAAGCGGGTTCCACCCAATTGACCTACCGGTTCTTCTCATCCCTCTCATTGACTCCACCGTCTCCACGACGGAGCATTCGCTCCACTTTCGACACGTTACCGACAGTCACAGCCTTCAGGACGCTATTTCCAGGGACATACCCCGACCGGTACCTCCTGGAATGACCTCTGTGACAACGCCTGCACCCAAAGCCCAGGCACTCCATTGTAGTGCCGGGAGAGGGGCCCGAGGGCCCCTGCTCCTGAGTCTGCCCGGGCCAGGGAGGGACTCAGAGGTGAGACGCCCCTCCTCCCGACTCAAGGAAAAATCTCCCCTTCAATCTACAACACTTCCAACCCACCCAGCCAATCCAGTCTGCTCACAGCGCCCCAATGGCAAAAGCTCCACAGTTTGCCAGCTGGCCAGTGGGAGACAGTTGTTGCCAGGCGTCCTTCCAAACGCCAGAGCGCGCCCCCTGCCACCATTCTGATTGGCTGGGCTCTCGAGGGATCCTCAGCGCGCCTGCAGGTGCGCGAGGCCCTGGGCGGGGCCAACACCTGCCCAGTTTTCTTTCAAATGTCAAACTTCTTTGGCAGTTGTCCTGAGTGTTCTAGACATTCTCAGGACAGGCTTGCGCCCGGGGGGGTGGGGGGAAAGCAGCCTTTGTGTCTGGGTGGGCTCCAAGTAGGGTGGAACTTCAGAAAGCTCAAGGTCCTATCTCCACTGACACTCCCCTATCCAACTTCTTCTATGTATCCATCCCTAGCTCTGTTCCTCTGCCACAAGCTGCATGGCATACACCACACTGCATGGCAAATTTTAGCTCAAAATTTGAAGGAATATTGAAAATATCTCTCCTTCTACCATGTATACAACATAAGGGGTTCTGTAAATGAGAACATGGAAAGTGAGACGCCATGTCTACTTCATCTTACTAGGTAAGAGCATGTAAAGCAATCAATAAATGGCTCTCTCAGGCTACTCAAGAGTGGATAGGAACCCGATTTTTCTGTGGCTACTCATTCAAATGGGCTACAAACGGGCCCAGTCCAAGATTTCCAGGTCTCAGGGGCTAAGGTGGTTCAAAGAGCACAAAAAGACAACTGTTTGGTTCGGGAGAGCTCCGTCCTTCTCCAGCCTCCTCCTGGGCACAGCCTGGAGGCTGCTCCCTTCCCCCACATGTCCCCCTGCAAGCGGGTTCCACCCAATTGACCTACCGGTTCTTCTCATCCCTCTCATTGACTCCACCGTCTCCACGACGGAGCATTCGCTCCACTTTCGACACGTTACCGACAGTCACAGCCTTCAGGACGCTATTTCCAGGGACATACCCCGACCGGTACCTCCTGGAATGACCTCTGTGACAACGCCTGCACCCAAAGCCCAGGCACTCCATTGTAGTGCCGGGAGAGGGGCCCGAGGGCCCCTGCTCCTGAGTCTGCCCGGGCCAGGGAGGGACTCAGAGGTGAGACGCCCCTCCTCCCGACTCAAGGAAAAATCTCCCCTTCAATCTACAACACTTCCAACCCAGCCAGCCAATCCAGTCTGCTCACAGCGCCCCAATGGCAAAAGCTCCACAGTTTGCCAGCTGGCCAGTGGGAGACAGTTGTTGCCAGGCGTCCTTCCAAACGCCAGAGCGCGCCCCCTGCCACCATTCTGATTGGCTGGGCTCTCGAGGGGTCCTCAGCGCGCCTGCACGTGCGCGAGGCCCTGGGCGGGGCCAACACCTGCCCAGTTTTCTTTCAAATGTCAAACTTCTTTGGCAGTTGTCCTGAGTGTTCTAGACATTCTCAGGACAGGCTTGCGCCCGGGGGGGGGGGGGGAAAGCAGCCTTTGTGTCTGGGTGGGCTCCAAGTAGGGTGGAACTTCAGAAAGCTCAAGGTCCTATCTCCACTGACACTCCCCTATCCAACTTCTTCTATGTATCCATCCCTAGCTCTGTTCCTCTGCCACAAGCTGCATGGCATACACCACACTGCATGGCAAATTTTAGCTCAAAATTTGAAGGAATATTGAAAATATCTCTCCTTCTACCATGTATACAACATAAGGGGTTCTGTAAATGAGAACATGGAAAGTGAGACGCCATGTCTACTTCATCTTACTAGGTAAGAGCATGTAAAGGAATCAATAAATGGCTCTCTCAGGCTACTCCAGAGTGGATAGGAACCCGATTTTTCTGTGGCTACTCATTCAAATGGGCTACAAACGGGCCCAGTCCAAGATTTCCAGGTCTCAGGGGCTAAGGTGGTTCAAAGAGCACAAAAAGACAACTGTTTGGTTCGGGAGAGCTCCGTCCTTCTCCAGCCTCCTCCTGGGCACAGCCTGGAGGCTGCTCCCTTCCCCCACATGTCCCCCTGCAAGCGGGTTCCACCCAATTGACCTACCGGTTCTTCTCATCCCTCTCATTGACTCCACCGTCTCCACGACGGAGCATTCGCTCCACTTTCGACACGTTACCGACAGTCACAGCCTTCAGGACGCTATTTCCAGGGACATACCCCGACCGGTACCTCCTGGAATGACCTCTGTGACAACGCCTGCACCCAAAGCCCAGGCACTCCATTGTAGTGCCGGGAGAGGGGCCCGAGGGCCCCTGCTCCTGAGTCTGCCCGGGCCAGGGAGGGACTCAGAGGTGAGACGCCCCTCCACCCGACTCAAGGAAAAATCTCCCCTTCAATCTACAACACTTCCAACCCACCCAGCCAATCCAGTCTGCTCACAGCGCCCCAATGGCAAAAGCTCCACAGTTTGCCAGCTGGCCAGTGGGAGACAGTTGTTGCCAGGCGTCCTTCCAAACGCCAGAGCGCGCCCCCTGCCACCATTCTGATTGGCTGGGCTCTCGAGGGTTCCTCAGCGCGCCTGCAGGTGCGCGAGGCCCTGGGCGGGGCCAACACCTGCCCAGTTTTCTTTCAAATGTCAAACTTCTTTGGCAGTTGTCCTGAGTGTTCTAGACATTCTCAGGACAGGCTTGCGCCGGGGGGGGTGGGGGGAAAGCAGCCTTTGTGTCTGGGTGGGCTCCAAGTAGGGTGGAACTTCAGAAAGCTCAAGGTCCTATCTCCACTGACACTCCCCTATCCAACTTCTTCTATGTATCCATCCCTAGCTCTGTTCCTCTGCCACAAGCTGCATGGCATACACCACACTGCATGGCAAATTTTAGCTCAAAATTTGAAGGAATATTGAAAATATCTCTCCTTCTACCATGTATACAACATAAGGGGTTCTGTAAATGAGAACATTGAAAGTGAGATGCCATGTCTACTTCATCTTACTAGGTAAGAGCATGTAAAGGAATCAATAAATGGCTCTCTCAGGCTACTCAAGAGTGGATAGGAACCCGATTTTTCTGTGGCTACTCATTCAAATGGGCTACAAACGGGCCCAGTCCAAGATTTCCAGGTCTCAGGGGCTAAGGTGGTTCAAAGAGCACAAAAAGACAACTGTTTGGTTCGGGAGAGCTCCGTCCTTGTCCAGCCTCCTCCTGGGCACAGCCTGGAGGCTGCTCCCTTCCCCCACATGTCCCCCTGCAAGCGGGTTCCACCCAATTGACCTACCGGTTCTTCTCATCCCTCTCATTGACTCCACCGTCTCCACGACGGAGCATTCGCTCCACTTTCGACACGTTACCGACAGTCACAGCCTTCAGGACGCTATTTCCAGGGACATACCCCGACCGGTACCTCCTGGAATGACCTCTGTGACAACGCCTGCACCCAAAGCCCAGGCACTCCATTGTAGTGCCGGGAGAGGGGCCCGAGGGCCCCTGCTCCTGAGTCTGCCCGGGCCAGGGAGGGACTCAGAGGTGAGACGCCCCTCCTCCCGACTCAAGGAAAAATCTCCCCTTCAATCTACAACACTTCCAACCCACCCAGCCAATCCAGTCTGCTCACAGCGCCCCAATGGCAAAAGCTCCACAGTTTGCCAGCTGGCCAGTGGGAGACAGTTGTTGCCAGGCGTCCTTCCAAACGCCAGAGCGCGCCCCCTGCCACCATTCTGATTGGCTGGGCTCTCGAGGGATCCTCAGCGCGCCTGCAGGTGCGCGAGGCCCTGGGCGGGGCCAACACCTGCCCAGTTTTCTTTCAAATGTCAAACTTCTTTGGCAGTTGTCCTGAGTGTTCTAGACATTCTCAGGACAGGCTTGCGCCGGGGGGGGGGGGGGGAAAGCAGCCTTTGTGTCTGGGTGGGCTCCAAGTAGGGTGGAACTTCAGAAAGCTCAAGGTCCTATCTCCACTGACACTCCCCTATCCAACTTCTTCTATGTATCCATCCCTAGCTCTGTTCCTCTGCCACAAGCTGCATGGCATACACCACACTGCATGGCAAATTTTAGCTCAAAATTTGAAGGAATATTGAAAATATCTCTCCTTCTACCATGTATACAACATAAGGGGTTCTGTAAATGAGAACATGGAAAGTGAGACGCCATGTCTACTTCATCTTACTAGGTAAGAGCATGTAAAGGAATCAATAAATGGCTCTCTCAGGCTACTCCAGAGTGGATAGGAACCCGATTTTTGTGTGGCTACTCATTCAAATGGGCTACAAACGGGCCCAGTCCAAGATTTCCAGGTCTCAGGGGCTAAGGTGGTTCAAAGAGCACAAAAAGACAACTGTTTGGTTCGGGAGAGCTCCGTCCTTCTCCAGCCTCCTCCTGGGCACAGCCTGGAGGCTGCTCCCTTCCCCCACATGTCCCCCTGCAAGCGGGTTCCACCCAATTGACCTACCGGTTCTTCTCATCCCTCTCATTGACTCCACCGTCTCCACGACGGAGCATTCGCTCCACTTTCGACACGTTACCGACAGTCACAGCCTTCAGGACGCTATTTCCAGGGACATACCCCGACCGGTACCTCCTGGAATGACCTCTGTGACAACGCCTGCACCCAAAGCCCAGGCACTCCATTGTAGTGCCGGGAGAGGGGCCCGAGGGCCCCTGCTCCTGAGTCTGCCCGGGCCAGGGAGGGACTCAGAGGTGAGACGCCCCTCCTCCCGACTCAAGGAAAAATCTCCCCTTCAATCTACAACACTTCCAACCCAGCCAGCCAATCCAGTCTGCTCACAGCGCCCCAATGGCCAAAGCTCCACAGTTTGCCAGCTGGCCAGTGGGAGGCAGTTGTTGCCAGGCGTCCTTCCAAACGCCAGAGCGCGCCCCCTGCCACCATTCTGATTGGCTGGGCTCTCGAGGGTTCCTCAGCGCGCCTGCAGGTGCGCGAGGCCCTGGGCGGGGCCAACACCTGCCCAGCTTTCTTTCAAATGTCAAACTTCTTTGGCAGTTGTCCTGAGTGTTCTAGACATTCTCAGGATAGGCTTGCGCCTGGGGGGGGGGGGGGAAAGCAGCCTTTGTGTCTGGGTGGGCTCCAAGTACGGTGGAACTTCAGAAAGCTCAAGGTCCTATCTCCACTGACACTCCCCTATCCAACTTCTTCTATGTATCCATCCCTAGCTCTGTTCCTCTGCCACAAGCTGCATGGCATACACCACACTGCATGGCAAATTTTAGCTCAAAATTTGAAGGAATATTGAAAATATCTCTCCTTCTACCATGTATACAACATAAGGGGTTCTGTAAATGAGAACATGGAAAGTGAGACGCCATGTCTACTTCATCTTACTAGGTAAGAGCATGTAAAGCAATCAATAAATGGCTCTCTCAGGCTACTCAAGAGTGGATAGGAACCCGATTTTTCTGTGGCTACTCATTCAAATGGGCTACAAACGGGCCCAGTCCAAGATTTCCAGGTCTCAGGGGCTAAGGTGGTTCAAAGAGCACAAAAAGACAACTGTTTGGTTCGGGAGAGCTCCGTCCTTCTCCAGCCTCCTCCTGGGCACAGCCTGGAGGCTGCTCCCTTCCCCCACATGTCCCCCTGCAAGCGGGTTCCACCCAATTGACCTACCGGTTCTTCTCATCCCTCTCATTGACTCCACCGTCTCCACGACGGAGCATTCGCTCCACTTTCGACACGTTACCGACAGTCACAGCCTTCAGGACGCTATTTCCAGGGACATACCCCGACCGGTACCTCCTGGAATGACCTCTGTGACAACGCCTGCACCCAAAGCCCAGGCACTCCATTGTAGTGCCGGGAGAGGGGCCCGAGGGCCCCTGCTCCTGAGTCTGCCCGGGCCAGGGAGGGACTCAGAGGTGAGACGCCCCTCCTCCCGACTCAAGGAAAAATCTCCCCTTCAATCTACAACACTTCCAACCCAGCCAGCCAATCCAGTCTGCTCACAGCGCCCCAATGGCCAAAGCTCCACAGTTTGCCAGCTGGCCAGTGGGAGGCAGTTGTTGCCAGGCGTCCTTCCAAACGCCAGAGCGCGCCCCCTGCCACCATTCTGATTGGCTGAGCTGTGGAGGGTTCCTCAGCGCGCCTGCAGGTGCGCGAGGCCCTGGGCGGGGCCAACACCTGCCCAGTTTTCTTTCAAATGTCAAACTTCTTTGGCAGTTGTCCTGAGTGTTCTAGACATTCTCAGGACAGGCTTGCGCCGGGGGGGGGGGGGGGAAAGCAGCCTTTGTGTCTGGGTGGGCTCCAAGTAGGGTGGAACTTCAGAAAGCTCAAGGTCCTATCTCCACTGACACTCCCCTATCCAACTTCTTCTATGTATCCATCCCTAGCTCTGTTCCTCTGCCACAAGCTGCATGGCATACACCACACTGCATGGCAAATTTTAGCTCAAAATTTGAAGGAATATTGAAAATATCTCTCCTTCTACCATGTATACAACATAAGGGGTTCTGTAAATGAGAACATGGAAAGTGAGACGCCATGTCTACTTCATCTTACTAGGTAAGAGCATGTAAAGGAATCAATAAATGGCTCTCTCAGGCTACTCCAGAGTGGATAGGAACCCGATTTTTCTGTGGCTACTCATTCAAATGGGCTACAAACGGGCCCAGTCCAAGATTTCCAGGTCTCAGGGGCTAAGGTGGTTCAAAGAGCACAAAAAGACAACTGTTTGGTTCGGGAGAGCTCCGTCCTTGTCCAGCCTCCTCCTGGGCACAGCCTGGAGGCTGCTCCCTTCCCCCACATGTTCCCCTGCAAGCGGGTTCCACCCAATTGACCTACCGGTTCTTCTCATCCCTCTCATTGACTCCACCGTCTCCACGACGGAGCATTCGCTCCCCTTTCGACACGTTACCGACAGTCACAGCCTTCAGGACGCTATTTCCAGGGACATACCCCGACCGGTACCTCCTGGAATGACCTCTGTGACAACGCCTGCACCCAAAGCCCAGGCACTCCATTGTAGTGCCGGGAGAGGGGCCCGAGGGCCCCTGCTCCTGAGTCTGCCCGGGCCAGGGAGGGACTCAGAGGTGAGACGCCCCTCCTCCCGACTCAAGGAAAAATCTCCCCTTCAATCTACAACACTTGCAACCCAGCCAGCCAATCCAGTCTGCTCACAGCGCCCCAATGGCAAAAGCTCCACAGTTTGCCAGCTGGCCAGTGGGAGACAGTTGTTGCCAGGCGTCCTTCCAAACGCCAGAGCGCGCCCCCTGCCACCATTCTGATTGGCTGGGCTGTGGAGGGTTCCTCAGCGCGCCTGCAGGTGCGCGAGGCCCTGGGCGGGGCCAACACCTGCCCAGTTTTCTTTCAAAGGTCAAACTTCTTTGGCAGTTGTCCTGAGTGTTCTAGACATTCTCAGGACAGGCTTGCGCCCGGGGGGGGGGGGGGAAAGCAGCCTTTGTGTCTGGGTGGGCTCCAAGTACGGTGGAACTTCAGAAAGCTCAAGGTCCTATCTCCACTGACACTCCCCTATCCAACTTCCTCTATGTATCCATCCCTAGCTCTGTTCCTCTGCCACAAGCTGCATGGCATACACCACACTGCATGGCAAATTTTAGCTCAAAATTTGAAGGAATATTGAAAATATCTCTCCTTCTACCATGTATACAACATAAGGGGTTCTGTAAATGACAACATGGAAAGTGAGACGCCATGTCTACTTCATCTTACTAGGTAAGAGCATGTAAAGGAATCAATAAATGGCTCTCTCAGGCTACTCCAGAGTGGATAGGAACCCGATTTTTCTGTGGCTACTCATTCAAATGGGCTACAAACGGGCCCAGTCCAAGATTTCCAGGTCTCAGGGGCTAAGGTGGTTCAAAGAGCACAAAAAGACAACTGTTTGGTTCGGGAGAGCTCCGTCCTTCTCCAGCCTCCTCCTGGGCACAGCCTGGAGGCTGCTCCCTTCCCCCACATGTCCCCCTGCAAGCGGGTTCCACCCAATTGACCTACCGGTTCTTCTCATCCCTCTCATTGACTCCACCGTCTCCACGACGGAGCATTCGCTCCACTTTCGACACGTTACCGACAGTCACAGCCTTCAGGACGCTATTTCCAGGGACATACCCCGACCGGTACCTCCTGGAATGACCTCTGTGACAACGCCTGCACCCAAAGCCCAGGCACTCCATTGTAGTGCCGGGAGAGGGGCCCGAGGGCCCCTGCTCCTGAGTCTGCCCGGGCCAGGGAGGGACTCAGAGGTGAGACGCCCCTCCTCCCGACTCAAGGAAAAATCTCCCCTTCAATCTACAACACTTGCAACCCAGCCAGCCAATCCAGTCTGCTCACAGCGCCCCAATGGCAAAAGCTCCACAGTTTGCCAGCTGGCCAGTGGGAGGCAGTTGTTGCCAGGCGTCCTTCCAAACGCCAGAGCGCGCCCCCTGCCACCATTCTGATTGGCTGAGCTGTGGAGGGTTCCTCAGCGCGCCTGCAGGTGCGCGAGGCCCTGGGCGGGGCAAACACCTGCCCAGTTTTCTTTCAAATGTCAAACTTCTTTGGCAGTTGTCCTGAGTGTTCTAGACATTCTCAGGACAGGCTTGCGCCCGGGGGGGTGGGGGGAAAGCAGCCTTTGTGTCTGGGTGGGCTCCAAGTAGGGTGGAACTTCAGAAAGCTCAAGGTCCTATCTCCACTGACACTCCCCTATCCAACTTCTTCTATGTATCCATCCCTAGCTCTGTTCCTCTGCCACAAGCTGCATGGCATACACCACACTGCATGGCAAATTTTAGCTCAAAATTTGAAGGAATATTGAAAATATCTCTCCTTCTACCATGTATACAACATAAGGGGTTCTGTAAATGAGAACATGGAAAGTGAGACGCCATGTCTACTTCATCTTACTAGGTAAGAGCATGTAAAGGAATCAATAAATGGCTCTCTCAGGCTACTCCAGAGTGGATAGGAACCCGATTTTTCTGTGGCTACTCATTCAAATGGGCTACAAACGGGCCCAGTCCAAGATTTCCAGGTCTCAGGGGCTAAGGTGGTTCAAAGAGCACAAAAAGACAACTGTTTGGTTCGGGAGAGCTCCGTCCTTCTCCAGCCTCCTCCTGGGCACAGCCTGGAGGCTGCTCCCTTCCCCCACATGTCCCCCTGCAAGCAGGTTCCACCCAATTGACCTACCGGTTCTTCTCATCCCTCTCATTGACTCCACCGTCTCCACGACGGAGCATTCGCTCCACTTTCGACACGTTACCGACAGTCACAGCCTTCAGGACGCTATTTCCAGGGACATACCCCGACCGGTACCTCCTGGAATGACCTCTGTGACAACGCCTGCACCCAAAGCCCAGGCACTCCATTGTAGTGCCGGGAGAGGGGCCCGAGGGCCCCTGCTCCTGAGTCTGCCCGGGCCAGGGAGGGACTCAGAGGTGAGACGCCCCTCCACCCGACTCAAGGAAAAATCTCCCCTTCAATCTACAACACTTCCAACCCACCCAGCCAATCCAGTCTGCTCACAGCGCCCCAATGGCAAAAGCTCCACAGTTTGCCAGCTGGCCAGTGGGAGACAGTTGTTGCCAGGCGTCCTTCCAAACGCCAGAGCGCGCCCCCTGCCACCATTCTGATTGGCTGGGCTGTGGAGGGTTCCTCAGCGCGCCTGCAGGTGCGCGAGGCCCTGGGCGGGGCCAACACCTGCCCAGTTTTCTTTCAAATGTCAAACTTCTTTGGCAGTTGTCCTGAGTGTTCTAGACATTCTCAGGACAGGCTTGCGCCCGCGGGGGTGGGGGGGAAAGCAGCCTTTGTGTCTGGGTGGGCTCCAAGTAGGGTGGAACTTCAGAAAGCTCAAGGTCCTATCTCCACTGACACTCCCCTATCCAACTTCTTCTATGTATCCATCCCTAGCTCTGTTCCTCTGCCACAAGCTGCATGGCATACACCACACTGCATGGCAAATTTTAGCTCAAAATTTGAAGGAATATTGAAAATATCTCTCCTTCTACCATGTATACAACATAAGGGGTTCTGTAAATGAGAACATGGAAAGTGAGACGCCATGTCTACTTCATCTTACTAGGTAAGAGCATGTAAAGCAATCAATAAATGGCTCTCTCAGGCTACTCCAGAGTGGATAGGAACCCGATTTTTCTGTGGCTACTCATTCAAATGGGCTACAAACGGGCCCAGTCCAAGATTTCCAGGTCTCAGGGGCTAAGGTGGTTCAAAGAGCACAAAA
Organism: Sciurus vulgaris; assembly: GCF_902686455.1. Taxonomy (NCBI): domain Eukaryota; kingdom Metazoa; phylum Chordata; class Mammalia; order Rodentia; family Sciuridae; genus Sciurus; species Sciurus vulgaris. The sequence continues at coordinate 50,529,119 of NC_136473.1, forward strand.
AGACAACTGTTTGGTTCGGGAGAGCTCGGTCCTTGTCCACCCTCCTCCTGGGCACAGCCTGGAGGCTGCTCCCTTCCCCCACATGTCCCCCTGCAAGCGGGTTCCACCCAATTGACCTACCGGTTCTTCTCATCCCTCTCATTGACTCCACCGTCTCCACGACGGAGCATTCGCTCCACTTTCGACACGTTACCGACAGTCACAGCCTTCAGGACGCTATTTCCAGGGACATACCCCGACCGGTACCTCCTGGAATGACCTCTGTGACAACGCCTGCACCCAAAGCCCAGGCACTACAATGGAGTGCCGGGAGAGGGGCCCGAGGGCCCCTGCTCCTGAGTCTGCCCGGGCCAGGGAGGGACTCAGAGGTGAGACGCCCCTCCACCCGACTCAAGGAAAAATCTCCCCTTCAATCTACAACACTTCCAACCCAGCCAGCCAATCCAGTCTGCTCACAGCGCCCCAATGGCCAAAGCTCCACAGTTTGCCAGCTGGCCAGTGGGAGGCAGTTGTTGCCAGGCGTCCTTCCAAACGCCAGAGCGCGCCCCCTGCCACCATTCTGATTGGCTGGGCTCTCGAGGGGTCCTCAGCGCGCCTGCAGGTGCGCGAGGCCCTGGGCGGGGCCAACACCTGCCCAGTTTTCTTTCAAATGTCAAACTTCTTTGGCAGTTGTCCTGAGTGTTCTAGACATTCTCAGGACAGGCTTGCGCCGGGGGGGGGGGGGGGAAAGCAGCCTTTGTGTCTGGGTGGGCTCCAAGTAGGGTGGAACTTCAGAAAGCTCAAGGTCCTATCTCCACTGACACTCCCCTATCCAACTTCTTCTATGTATCCATCCCTAGCTCTGTTCCTCTGCCACAAGCTGCATGGCATACACCACACTGCATGGCAAATTTTAGCTCAAAATTTGAAGGAATATTGAAAATATCTCTCCTTCTACCATGTATACAACATAAGGGGTTCTGTAAATGAGAACATGGAAAGTGAGACGCCATGTCTACTTCATCTTACTAGGTAAGAGCATGTAAAGGAATCAATAAATGGCTCTCTCAGGCTACTCCAGAGTGGATAGGAACCCGATTTTTCTGTGGCTACTCATTCAAATGGGCTACAAACGGGCCCAGTCCAAGATTTCCAGGTCTCAGGGGCTAAGGTGGTTCAAAGAGCACAAAAAGACAACTGTTTGGTTCGGGAGAGCTCGGTCCTTGTCCACCCTCCTCCTGGGCACAGCCTGGAGGCTGCTCCCTTCCCCCACATGTTCCCCTGCAAGCGGGTTCCACCCAATTGACCTACCGGTTCTTCTCATCCCTCTCATTGACTCCACCGTCTCCACGACGGAGCATTCGCTCCACTTTCGACACGTTACCGACAGTCACAGCCTTCAGGACGCTATTTCCAGGGACATACCCCGACCGGTACCTCCTGGAATGACCTCTGTGACAACGCCTGCACCCAAAGCCCAGGCACTCCATTGTAGTGCCGGGAGAGGGGCCCGAGGGCCCCTGCTCCTGAGTCTGCCCGGGCCAGGGAGGGACTCAGAGGTGAGACGCCCCTCCTCCCGACTCAAGGAAAAATCTCCCCTTCAATCTACAACACTTCCAACCCAGCCAGCCAATCCAGTCTGCTCACAGCGCCCCAATGGCCAAAGCTCCACAGTTTGCCAGCTGGCCAGTGGGAGGCAGTTGTTGCCAGGCGTCCTTCCAAACGCCAGAGCGCGCCCCCTGCCACCATTCTGATTGGCTGGGCTGTGGAGGGTTCCTCAGCGCGCCTGCAGGTGCGCGAGGCCCTGGGCGGGGCAAACACCTGCCCAGTTTTCTTTCAAATGTCAAACTTCTTTGGCAGTTGTCCTGAGTGTTCTAGACATTCTCAGGACAGGCTTGCGCCCGGGGGGGTGGGGGGAAAGCAGCCTTTGTGTCTGGGTGGGCTCCAAGTAGGGTGGAACTTCAGAAAGCTCAAGGTCCTATCTCCACTGACACTCCCCTATCCAACTTCCTCTATGTATCCATCCCTAGCTCTGTTCCTCTGCCACAAGCTGCATGGCATACACCACACTGCATGGCAAATTTTAGCTCAAAATTTGAAGGAATATTGAAAATATCTCTCCTTCTACCATGTATACAACATAAGGGGTTCTGTAAATGAGAACATGGAAAGTGAGACGCCATGTCTACTTCATCTTACTAGGTAAGAGCATGTAAAGGAATCAATAAATGGCTCTCTCAGGCTACTCCAGAGTGGATAGGAACCCGATTTTTCTGTGGCTACTCATTCAAATGGGCTACAAACGGGCCCAGTCCAAGATTTCCAGGTCTCAGGGGCTAAGGTGGTTCAAAGAGCACAAAAAGACAACTGTTTGGTTCGGGAGAGCTCTGTCCTTCTCCAGCCTCCTCCTGGGCACAGCCTGGAGGCTGCTCCCTTCCCCCACATGTCCCCCTGCAAGCGGGTTCCACCCAATTGACCTACCGGTTCTTCTCATCCCTCTCATTGACTCCACCGTCTCCACGACGGAGCATTCGCTCCACTTTCGACACGTTACCGACAGTCACAGCCTTCAGGACGCTATTTCCAGGGACATACCCCGACCGGTACCTCCTGGACTGATCTCAGGGACACCGCCTGCACTCACATACTATAAATTTTCTGACTTAGAAAGAGGTTGTTATATCAGAAGTTATTATACATAAAGGCACATTCCCACAATCAAGGTGTGAACACCAGCTTGGAATAGTGGCAGAGGCCTGTAATCCAAGAGAATTAGGAGGCTGAGGTAGGAGGATCTTGAGTTCAAAGCCAGCCTCAGCAACCGAGGAAGACCTGCCTCTAATAAAATACAAATGGGGCTCGGGATGGGGCTCAGTAGTTAAGTCCCTTATGTGGAGTTCAATGCCTGGTACCAAGAAAAGTAAAGTGAAAACCCTGAATATGCAAAAATGGAATGACAAGAAGTGAAAGATCTTGTGTAGCCTGTTCATCTAAAATATGAAACAAGTTTGGGCAAGGGTATAATTCATGTAACTCTTAGGTAAATAAATGTTCTTTTAATTTTTTTTTTTACCTAATTGGCACATAAAATTGTACATATTTATGAATTATGGTGGTGTTGTGTGTAGTATAATATTCACATCAGTTAAACATATCTACTTAAACATTCATCATTTCTTTGTGGTGAAAACATTGAAACAATCCTTTCTTCTTGCTTTTTTGAAACGTGCAGTACATTCTTATCTGTAATCTCCATTACTACTGTTTAATAGAATATGATGTAATTCCAGTTGCCATTTTTGCTTTTGGGGGTCGTATCTTAAAAATTCTTTCCCATTCCAATATCCTGAAGCATTTTTCCTGTGCTTTCTTTTTTCTAGTTTTGTAGTTTTCCTTTTTTTTTTTTTTTTTTTTTTCGGTACTAGGGGTGAAACTAGAGCACCACACATGCTATGCAAGCATTTGAGCACTGAGCTACTCTCCAGTCCTACTTTCAATTCTGATATTTAAGTCTTTACTCCATTTTGAGTTTTGAACCCAAGGGGCACTGAGCCACATCCCGAGCCCATTTTTTTTTTTTTTAATTGTTTTATGTTTAAGACAGGTTCTAAGTTGTCTTGAACTTGGAATCCTATTTGCTGGGATTATAGGCATGCACCAGTATGACGAGCTGAATTGCTTTCTTTGAAACTGAGAGATAGAGGTCTAGTTTCATTTTTCTGCATGTGAATATCCAATTTTCCAGCACCATGTATTGAAGTGTGTATTCTCAGCACCTTTGTCAAAGATTAGTTAGCTGTGGATATGTGGGTTTATTTCTGGGCTCTGTTTTGTTCCATTGGACTTTGTGTCTGTTTTAATAGCAATGCCACGCTGTTTTGATTACTGCAACTTTGTTTTATCTTTTGAAATCAGTGTAAATCTTCTGCTTTATTCTTGTGTGTTTTGTGGTCCCTTATGAATTTTAGGATTTCCCCTAGTTCTATGTAGAATGTCTGGTATTTTTATAGGTATTACATCAGGTCTGTGGATCACTTTGGGTAGTACAGACATTTTAACAATATTGATTTTTTCAATTTATTAACATGGGAGGTCTCTCCATTTTGTGAGTGTCCTATTAAATTTCTTTCATCAATATTCTAAAGTTTTCATTGTAGAAGAGAATAAATATTTCTTAGTGCAGTGAAACTTCCTCAGTTTTCCTAGGGGACAGAATTTTTTGCCCATTTGAATTTCTCTTAATAAGACA